>NC_092002.1:4473503-4501003 GCF_044704955.1 Pristiophorus japonicus
GGGGGGAAGAGGGCGCCGTGGGGGGAGGGGAAGAGGGCGCGGGGGGAGGGGGAAGAGGGCGCGGGGGGGGGGGGGGAAGAGGGCGCGGGGGGGAGGGGGAAGAGGGCGCGGGGGGAGGGGGAAGAGGGCGCAGGGGGGAGGGGGAAGAGGGCGCAGGGGGGAGGGGGAAGAGGGCGCAGGGGGTAAGAGAGAGACAGAGTGAGAGGTAGCGAGAGAGAAGCGGAGAAATCCATGGAGGGGCCGCCCATGTACATGACCTGGCTCAGAACCTGGACCTCTTGAGCAAAGCCACACCACTCCGATTCTGGACTCGGCACGTGTGCTCTGGCTCCAACCATCCGAATCAAAAACTCAACTGTATTTGAGGATGAAATTTCTGGTCTTTGATAGCTCGATTAGTGAAACATTATTTTTACAGCAACAGGGATTTAAATTGTAGACGACTTCTCCGCTATTAAAAGCCAAGCAGTTAGGCAATCAGTGAGGCCTGGTGTACTTATTGCGAGTATTCCCACAACAACATATCTGTTGGGAGAGCGGATGCCGGGTTGGATACTGAAAAGCATGCATCACCAGCCCGAGGTGCACGACTCATCGCTGGTAATCAGCACGGCCGTTGTTTTGTGGGTCTCATGGAAAATGGATAGAATTGTGCAATCCCTCAAAATCATGGCTAAAGTCCCAAAGCCAGTTGCCGTGTTCAGCAGGAGATTTCCCGGAGATCACAGCAGCAGCAGCATCGATTTTAAAGGCACGGTACACTGGCGTTCTTAAAGCCCCTCCCACTATTTGTTGTACTCGTACAGTAGGAGGCCATTCGGCCCCTCAAGCCCGTTCCACCATTCAATTAGATCATGGCAGTTCTGTACTTTAACTCCATTAACCCAACAAAACTCTATCAATCTCAGCTTTGGAATATTCAATTGGCCCCCGGCCTCAACTGCTTTTTGGTGGAGAGAGGTTCAGATTCCCACTGCACTTTGTGTGAAGAAACGCTTCCTGACATCACCCCTGAATGGCCTGGCTCCGATTTTAAGGTGACGCCCCACCCCTGTTGTGGACTCCCCCCGCCCGAGGGAATGGTTTCTCCCTATTTACCCCATCGAATCCTTTAATTATCTGAAACACCTTACTTAGATCACCCATTAATCTTCCAATCTGCTACATTACAACAGTGACGACACTTCAAAAAAAGTACTTCATTGGCTGTAAAGCACTTTGGGCATCCGGTGGTTGTGAAAGGCGCTTTAAAAATGCAAGTCTTCTTTCCTTTTGAGCTACTGCAATACAATCTGTCCTCACAATTTAACCCTTTCAGTACCATCCTGGTGAATCAGCATTGAACCCGCTCCGAGCCCGGTGTACCCTTCCTGACATGCACTGCCCAGAACTGGACGCAGTATTTGAAATGGGGATCTAACCAGAGCTTTATGTAACTTTAACATAACTTCCACCCCCTGGGTGTATTGCAGCTCTCTTGTGATACAGGCCAACATTCCTTTAATTAGCCATTTCAATTATTTTTTGTACCCACTAGCTTTTAGTGATTTCTGTACATGGACTCTCCAGTCGCTCTGCTCCTTCACAGTTCCAAGCTTCACATCATTTAGAAAATACTTTAACAACTTAACAACATAAGAAATAGGAGCAGGAGTCGGCCATTCAGCCCCTCGAGCCTGCTCCGCCATTCAATAAGATCGTGGCTGATCTGATCTTGGCCTCAGCTCCACTTCCCTCCGTTCCCCATAACCCTCGACTCCCCTATCGTTCAAAAATCTGTCCATCTCCACCTTAAATATATTCAATGACCCAGCCTCCACAGCTCTCTGGGATAGAGAATGCCACAGATTCACCACCCTCTGAGAGAAGAAATTTCTCCTCATCTCCGTCTTAAATGGGCGACCCCTTATTCTGAAACTGTGCCCCCTAGTTCTAGATTCCCCCCCCCCGAGGGGAAACCTCCTCTCTGTATCCACCCTGTCAAGCCCCCTCGGAAACTTATACCTTTCAATAAGATCACCTCTCATTCTTCTAAACTCCAATGAGTATAGGCCCAACCTGCTCAAGCTTTCCTCATAAATCAACCCCTTCATCTCAGGGAGCAACCGAGTGAACCTTCTCTGAACTGCCTCTTGATCTATCTTTCTCGGGTTCAAAGTGGATGACCTCTCACTTTCCGTTCGCGGGATGTGAGCATCGCTGGTGAGTCAAGCGTTTAGTGCCCTAACGGGCCTCGAGAAAGTGGTGGCACTGAGCATGGAAACCCACATTAATGTTCAGTGGTAATGAGGGAGAGGAGGCAGTGATTAGATTCCCCCTCCAGCGGTACAGCTCTCTCTCTTCCTTGACCAATGATGTATGTACAGGCTACTTGTTGGCTTTCAAAAGGAGCGATACCAACCTTGCCATCTCATTGGGAAAACCAAGCTTTAGGTCTTTTTTCTTAAATATTAAAAAGACCTGCATTTATATAGCGCCTTTCACGACCACCGGACATCTCAAAGCGCTTTACAGCCAATTAAGTACTTTTGGAGTGTAGTCACTGTTGTAATGTGGGAAATGCAGCAGCCAATTTGCGCACAGCAAGCTCCCACAAACAGAAATGTGATAATGACACAGGTCATCTGTAATATGTCCTTACTATACAGTATAAATACACGCGAGGCCCATACTTGAGAGACGGACACTCTGTGACCTGTTCTTTATTAGCCAGCACTGAAGTGATGAAGGTAGGTGGAGCTTCCCCTTTTATACCTGAAAGTCCCAGTTAGGAGTGTCTCCCACAAGTTCACCACCTAGTGGTCAATGTTCTCACGGTGTACAACTTAGGTTACAATGACAGTTGCATACATGACAATCTGTTTCTTGTTTATGTTGATTGAGGCATAAATATTGGCCCCAGGACACTGAGGGAGAACTCCCCTGCTCTTCTTCGAACTAGTAGCCGTGGGATCTTTTACATCCACTTGAGAGGGTAGAGGGTTTAACGTCTCATCCGAAAGACGGCACCTCAGACAGTGTGGCGCTCCCTCAGTACTGCCCCTCCGAACAGTGCGACGCTCCCTCAGTACTGCCCCTCCGACAGTGCGACGCTCCCTCAGTACTGCTCCTCCGACAGTACGACACTCCCTCAGTACTGCCCCTCCAACAGTGCGCTGCTCCCTCAGAACTGCCCCGCCGACAGTGCAGCACTCCCTCAGCACTACCCCTCCGACAGTGTGGCGCTCCCTCAGTACTGCCCCTCCGACAGTGCGCGCTCCCTCAGTACTGCCCCTCCGACAGTGCGGCGCTCCCTCAGCACTACCCCTCCGACAGTGCGGCGCTCCCTCAGTACTGCCCCTCCGACAGTGCGGCGCTCCCTCAGTACTGCCCCTCCGACAGTGCGGCGCTCCCTCAGTACTGCCCCTCCGACAGTGCGGCGCTCCCTCAGTACTGCCCCTCCGACAGTGCGGGGCTCCCTCAGTACTGCCCCTCCGACAGTGCGGCGCTCCCTCAGTACTGCCCCTCCGACAGTGCGACGCTCCCTCAGCACTGCCCCGCCCCCTCAGTACTGCCCCTCCGACAGTGCGGCGCTCCCTCAGCACTACCCCTCCGACAGTGCGGCGCTCCCTCAGCACTGCCCCTCCGACAGTGCGGCGCTCCCTCAGTATTGCACAGGGAGTGTCAACCTAGATTTTTTGTGCTCAATTCCCTGGAGTGGGACTTGAACCCACAACCTTGTGACTCAAAGGCGAGAGAGTGCTACCCATCGAGCCACGGCTGACACTTAACATTTATATATAAATGTACTTAAATGATGACCAGGTTTTACAGCGGAACACGTGGACTTTCAATGTTTAGCACAAATTACTACTTACTCTTAGGAAACCAGAGAGCCACACACTCAAAGTTGTGGCACCACAGCTTTAAGGAAGAGGGTAGGAGGTGGGTAACAAACTGACCTGGCTGCTGGTGCTCCTGCTGGCTCCGGTCTCGGCCATTGGGTAAGTATTGAAGGGTCTTGCCGCCTGGTGCGTGGTCTTCAATGGCCCGTCGGTGCCGGGAATGTTCGGACGGCGGATATTTGGGCCGGAGAGCGGTCTCTTGTCCCTCGGCGACTGCGGGCTGGTCTGGCCAGTGTAGGTGGACTGCGGCCTCTTATCGGAGCCCTCGTTTCTGTCCCGCCTGGCCGCGCGTTCCTGCGAGTTGCCGGGCTCGCTGAAACCCACGTGGTTCCCTTCCCGGTCGCTGGGCTGCTCCCTCCTGCCGTCTCCCTTCTCCTGCGGCTTGGTCCTGCCGTCGGCTTGTCGGTGGTGATCGGGCCGGGGCTCCCGCTCGCTGTGGTGGTGGTGGTGGTGGTTGGGCCGGTTAGCCCCAGTCCGGCTCGGCTCCTGCCCCCTGGGCTGCTGGGGGTGAGCCCGGCCCTCCTCCCGCTCGGAGTTGCGGTTCCGGTGCCGGTCGGCCCTGCCCGGGTCCCGATCGTCCCTGGGTCCCGGCTTGACCCGCTCCGACCGGCCCTTGTACTCGTGGTGCCCATCCAGCTCGGCCGGGTAGCTGCCCTTCGGGTGGCCCTCGTGCATCCCATTCTTGTGCACGCCGTCCTGGGTCGGGCGGAGCAGCGTGGGCGGGCTCCCTCGGCGCAAGGAGTTGGAACGGGTCACAGAAACGTTCTCAAATTCGTCCAGGAGCCAGTTAAGAGAGCCGTCGATTCCGATTTTGCTTCCTCGGACAATGGCCTGGAACAGAAAGCGAAGAAACGGGTAAGTTTTAATCCGCAGAGACCAAGAGAAACGTTTATTGCGGAACTCGTTACTGAATTAAGGGCGAGAAACGCAAACGAGCTGGAGATGTCACTGGCTCAGTTGGTGGCACTCTCGCCTCAATCCAATAGTGCCATTTTACGTTCTCCTGAGAGTTTAACGTCTCATCCGACTACATCCCGGCTGCCGTGCTGAAGACTTATAGCTGTTCCAGTACAGCTACAACACCGGCATCTACCCGACAATGTGGAAAACTTCCCAGGTATCATCCGACAGTGCAGCGCTCCCTCAGTACTGCCCCAAAGTACGGCGCTCCATCAGTACCGCCCCTCCGACAGTGCGGCGCTCCCTCAGTACCGCCCCTCCGACAGTGCGGCGCTCCCTCAGTACCGCCCCTCCGACAGTGCGGCACTCCCTCAGTACCGCCCCTCCGACAGTGCGGCACTCCCTCAGTACTGCCCCTCCGACAGTGCGGCGCTCCCTCAGTACCGCCCCTCCGACAGTGCGGCGCTCCCTCAGTACCGCCCCTCCGACAGTGCGGCGCTCCCTCAGTACCGCCCCTCCGACAGTGCGGCGCTCCCTCAGTACCGCCCCTCCGACAGTGCGGGGCTCCCTCAGCACTGCCCCTCCGACAGTGCGGCGCTCCCTCAGTACCGCCCCTCCGACAGTGCGGCGCTCCCTCAGTACCGCCCCTCCGACAGTGCGGCGCTCCCTCAGTACCGCCCCTCCGACAGTACGGCGCTCCCTCAGTACCACCCCTCCGACAGTGCGGCGCTCCCTCAGTACCACCCTTAAATGGCGGAGCAGGCTCGATGGGCCTTATGGCCGACTCCTGCTCCTATTTCTTATGTTCTTATGAGACACTATTGGCTTGTTCAGGTGGAGGCACTTGAAGAGCAGGAGACCCTCCTGTGAGCTGGCCAATATTCCATCTTAAACCCACTCACAGTCCAAGCTCACACATGGCTGCAGGAACAAGGTACCTGTTGGGGTCTTTGGAACTATACTGAAGCATGAATTATGGCCTTTGGGAAGGAATAAGGGTTTTCATGCCTTCCCAAAGTAATTGTCGTGCAGAACAGACACCGAAAAGTAGATGCACCAATCAGATGCTAATGCTGGAACCCTGCAGCAAATGATCAAGCGGTTCGAATCATGGAACGGTTACAGCGCGGGAGGCGGCCATTCGGCCCGTTGAACCCGTGCCGGCTCTCTGCAAGAGCACCTCAGCCAGTTCTGTGCCACAAATGGTGTTAGCAACTGGTGGTAAATGGGTTAAGATTTTGTCTCATGCTCTTTGTAAACAGAGCTGGGGTTTTGTTCCAACCATTTAAACGATGCATTCCTCAGTTAGAATCGTTCTCCTGAAAGATGTGGGGGTTTGGGGGATTTCAGAAATAATGGAAGTCAGGATTGTGCCTGGAATGGTTCACGGGATCGAGCTGCCATGGTCAGGTGGAATGGATCTCACTCGTTGCACTTCCCCGCTGGAGCTTGGAATTTCAGCAATTTTATGACCAACACCTGCTTTTTGATTTGTTTTTTTTTTGGTCAGGGAGAATGTAGCACCTGGATTTCACGGTCTTTTCAAAAGCCTTTCTTTTCCAACAAGTATCAGCGTTTTATTGGGAGGGGGGGGGGGGGCGGGGGTGGAGGGGAAGGGAGGAAACGGAGGTCAAAGAGGGGGAACAAGAACAGGCCTTATTGGGAGGCTGGAGGGGGCCATCCTGTTGAGTGGAGGGGTGGGGGGGGAAGAGAAATGGAGGAGACATCCTGTTGTGACGAGGAGGAGGTGCAGAGGGAAGAGGGGGAGGTATAGAGGGAAGGAAGGAGGTACAGAGGGGAGGGGAGAGGTACAGAGGGGAGGGGAGGAGGGACAGAGGGGAGGGGAGGAGGGAGGTATGGAGGGGAGGAGGTACAGAGGGGAGGGGAGGGGAGGGGTACAAAGGAGAGGGGAGGGGGGAGGTACAGAGGGGAGGGGAGGGGGGAGGTACAGAGGGGAGGGGAGGGGAGGGAGGTACAGAGGGGAGGGAGGGGAGGTATGGAGGGGAGGGGGGGAGGTATGGAGGGGAGGGGGGAGGTATGGAGGGGAGGTACAAAGGGGAGGAGGGGAGGGGAGGGGAGGGGGAGGGGGAAGGTACAGAGGGGAAGAAGGGGAGGTATAGAGGGGAGGGGAGAGGTACAGAGGGGAGGAGAGGAGGTACAGAGGGGAGGTATAGAGGGGACGGGGGAGGTACAGAGGGGTGGAGGGGAGGTATGGAGGGGAGGGGAGAGGTACAGAGGGGAGGAGGGGAGGTACAGAGGGGAGGAGAGGAGGGGAGGGGAGGGGAGGAGAGGGGGAGGTACAGAGGGGAGGGGAGAGGTACAGAGGGGAGGAGGGGAGGTACAGAGGGGAGATGGGGAGGTACAGAGGGGAGGAGGGGAGGTACAGAGGGGAGGTATAGAGGGGAGGGGGGAGGTACAGAGGGGAGGAGGGGAGGTACAGAGGGGAGATGGGGAGGTACAGAGGGAAGGAGGGGAGGTACAGAGGAGAGGGGAAAATGATGTTGCATACTCATTTACAAATCCGAATACATTCCCAGCTATTTCTTCAGCGATACATTACAGAACCATTCACATATCTTCTCTTCCCATTTCTGATCAAAATGTGGAATTGACTTGATCTTGACACAGTTCCGTGGTGCATTCGCCCAGAGGCATTGGTGAACTACACAATACAGCACAGAAACAGGCCATTCGGCCCAACAGTCTGTATCCTCCACCCACCTTACTGCATCTCACCCCATCAACATATCCTTCTTATTCCTTTCTCCCTCTGAGCTTATCTTGCTATCTATCTCAACCACTCCCTGTGGCAGCGAGTTCCACATTCTCACCACTCTCTGGGTAAAGAAGTTTCTCCTGAATTCCCTATCGGATTTATTAGTGATTGTCTTATATTGATTCCTGGGATGAGAGAGCTGCCTTATGATGAGAGAATGTGTAGAATGGGCCGATACTCTCTGGAGTTTAGAAAAATGGGATGTGATCTCATTGAATCATGCAAGATTCTGAGGGGGATTGACAGGGTAGATGCAGGGAGGTTGTTTTCCCCGGGCTGGAGAGTCTAGAACCAGGGGTTACAGTCTCAGGATAAGAGGTCGGCCATTTAGGACTGAGATGAGGAGAAACTTCTTCTCTCAGAGGGTGGTGAATCTTTGGAATTCTCTGCCAGAGGGCTGTGGATTCAGAGTCTCTGAATAGATTCAAGGCTGAGCTAGAGAGATTTTAGGGGAATCTAGGGGAATCAAGAGATATGTGGATCGGGCGGGAAAGTGGAGTTGAGGTCGATGATCAGCTGTGATCTTATTGAATGGCGGAGCAGGCTCGAGGGGCCAAATGGCCAACTCCTGTTCCTCATTCTTATGTTCTTAATGATCAGCCTTTCCTGATACATCTGTATAGCACAAATCGCACACAACCTACGTTTTAATGAAATGGGCATGATGATGCCTGCTTAAAACCAGGGAATACAAACAAGGTGCTGGTTGATTGACATCCACTTTATCTCATTACGATGGAGCAGAGTTTTTTTTATATCCCAGAGATGTTTGAGCAACCATTTACATTGCACAGACAACACACGAGAATCAGTTACACTCCCCATTCTTGCGGAGTGTCTGGGGTTTGAGAACTCTGTGCCGTTAGTTCCCACTTGTAACAGTACCACCTGTGTGGCCCAGAGATCGGAATGCAGGCTCCCCTCGCAGCCTTACCTCCTCCCCCCACCTCGTTCAGACTGCCTTTCTGACGCACTGCAAGGTTCCACTGGAATGCTGCACAGCAGCTCAGACAACAGGCTCCCCCCCCCCTCCCCTGCTGCTCACAGCCCACCGCTGGCGATTTAAACAGAAACCATCTCAAATTAGCTGCAGCCCAGCGCACGCTACAAAACACGAGACTGATTCCAGAACTGAGAGGCTATCTCTCTTCTCTCTTCGGAGTCGAGGATGACTTGCTTCCATACAAAAATAAGTTCTAAGGTGATTGATGAGACCAATGCAGGCCTGATGTTCCAGGCCCCGAACTTCATTTTGAAGATGCCCGTGCGCCACTTCTTTTAACGTGGGGTGGCCGTTGTACATCGGTTACCACACGGGCTTGACAGAGCGAGGTCTTGGTCCAAGACGATTGGAGTCCGGGCTCTGCAGCATGGACCTAGCGCGCACGCACACACACACACACACGCATGCACGCACACACACACACACACACGCACGCACGCACACACGCACACTCACGCACGCACACACACGCACGCGCACACACGCACACACCACACGCACACACACGCACGCGCACACACGCACGCGCACACACGCACGCGCACACACGCACACACACGCACGCACACACACGCACGCGCACACACGCACACACCACACACACACACCGCACACCGCACACGCACACACGCGCGCGTTCCTACTGACCTCCTCCCTCCCTCCCTCAGGTCCTCCCTCCCTGCTTTTCAGAGATTGCGGTGTAGGTGAGCGCAGTAATCTTGGAGCAGCTCCCGGATTTGAGAGGTTATAACCGTCAGGGAAGACTGAACAGTTTGGAGCTATTTTCTCCAGATAAGAAAAGGTGACCCGATAAGAGGTCTTAAAAAATGATGAAGGAGTTGGAGAGAGTGGACGTAGAGAAAATGTTTCCGATTGCAAGATTAGATCGAGGGGCCATAAATGTAAGATAGTCACTAATAAAGCCAATAGGAAATTCAGGAGCAACATCTTTACCCAGAGTGTGGTGAGAATGATAGAATTTCACAGCACGGAAGGAGGCCATTTCGGCCCAGCGTGTCTGCATCGGGATGTGGAACTCACTACCACAGGGAGTGGTTGAGGTGAATAGCAAAGATACATCCGAGGGGAAGCTAGATAAACACATGAGGGAGAAGGGAATGGCAGGATATGCTGAGAGAGGGAGATGGCGAGGGATGGGAGGAAGTTTGTATGGAGCAGAAACACTAGCACGGATCTGTTGGGCTGAATAGCCTGTTTCTGTGTTTGTAATACTTGGGAATACTCCCAGATCCGCAAAGCCTTTGCTCACAATGGTGCGCAGTGCTGAAGGATTGGCGCAGTGCCTTACTAATGAGACCTTCAATCACAGACTTATCTACCTGCTCAGCTCAGCGCAAAGGGCTCACGGTACAATTCCTCTCACGACCAACGCCGCCAAAAACAATTAGCTGCCAATCATCTCATTCGCTGTCTGTGGGATCTTGCGGTGTGCGAAATGGGTGCCCACAGAACAGCGACCGCACTTCGAAAAGCAGTTCACTGAATGTGGGGCACCTCGGGATATGCTGAGGGCAAGGTGCGACATCAGTGAAAGTTCCTGTTGCCCTCCCGGGGAAAGCTGTGGCAATTAGCCGATAGCCGACACGCAAGGAACTCAGAGGGTACTGCACACAGAAAATCTACTGAGGAACCATCGACTGTTAGGCTGCACCTTTAAAAGGAAACGATTTCTTGTGTTTGCGATTTCTTTGAAGTGCAAAGACTGATTGACTGAGTTGCTGCATTAAAAAGCCATGGGTCAGTTACTGAAGATTATGGGATGCATCACTGGATGTCCATTTACGATTGAGTTGAGGAAACATAGAAACAAAGAAAATAGGTGCAAGAGTAGGCCATTCGGCCCTTCGAGCCTGCACCACCATTCAATATGATCATGGCTGATCATTCACCTCAGTACCCCTTTCCTGCTTTCTCTCCATACCCCTTGATCCTTTTAGCCGTAAGGGCCACATCTAACTCCCTCTTGAATATATCTAACAAACTGGCATCAACAACTCTCTGCGGCAGGGAATTCCACAGGTTAACAACTCTGAGTGAAGAAGTTTCTCCTCATCTCAGTCCTAAATGGCTTACTCCTTATCCTTAGACTGTGTCCCCTGGTTCTGGACTTCCCCAACATCAGGAACATTCTTCCTGCATCTAACCTGTCCAGTCCCGTCAGAATTTTATATGTTTCTATGAGATCCCCTCTCATCCTTCTAAACTCCAGTGAATACAGGTCCAGTCGATCCAGTCTCTCCTCATATGTCAGTCCTGCCATCCCGGGAATCAGTCTGGTGAACCTTCGCTGCACTCCCTCAATAGCAAGAATGTCCTTCCTCAGATTAGGAGACCAACACTGAACACAATATTCCAGTTGAGGCCTCACCAAGGCCCTGTACAACTGCAGTAAGATCTCCCTGCTCCTATACTCAAATCCTCTCGCTATGAAGAAGAAATTTCTTCACTCAGAGGGTGGTGAATCTTTGGAATTCTCTGCCCCAGAGGGCTGTGGAGGCTCAGTCGTTGAGTATATTCAAAACAGAGATTGATAGATTTTTGGATATTAAGGGAATCGAGGGATATGGTGATCGGGCGGGAAAGTGGAATTGAGGTCAAAGATCAGCCGTGATCTCATTGAATGGCGGAGCAGGCTAGAGGGGTCGAATGGCTTACTCCCGCTCATAAGAACATATGAAATAGGCTGCTCGGACCTTGGCCTCAGCTCCACTTCCCTGCCCGCTCCCCATAACCCTTGATTCCCTTATTGTTCAAGAATCTGTCTATCTCCACCGTAAATATATTCAATGACCCAGCCTCCACAGCTCTCTGGGGCAGAGAAGTCCACAGATTCACGACCCGCTGAGAGAAGAAATTCCTCCTCAGCTCCGTCTTAAATGGGCGAACCCTTATTCTGAGACTATGCCCCCTAGTTCTAGATTCCCCCACGAGGGGAAACGGCCTCTCTGCGTCTACCCTGTCCAGCCCCCTCAGAATCTTTTGCTCCTAATTGTTATGTTCATGTCGCCTGCCTCACCCAGACTCATCTCTTGGCCTCTTGCAATGCCGCTTTATCTGTTTGCTGCTGATTGAATCGATGGCAGTTCTGTCAACAATCAAACAGTGTTGCCGGCCTTGCTTCTCCATCAAGAGCGCGGGGCAGACTTTCAATGTGAAATTGATCTGGTGTCATTTTCACTCAAAGGTTTGTTGATGTAAATTCAATTCCCTGGATCCGCAGCATATCCAGATTTGCTGACACTACAATCACACCTACTGCAGCCGAGCGTTGCACAGGATGTTGTACTAACAGTCACTTTGTCCTTACAAACCACAAGCTGCCCACACCAAGTATCGATTGGTGTTACGATCCAGCCAAGAAGCAGCGATGATAAATGGACCTGGCTGGATCAGGGACTTGGTGCTTAAGCCCTGCTGTGTCACATCATCCAGTGTCGTACTAACGCACATGAGCATTCGGAAACTCAGGGTGGGGGGGGAGAGCATAACGGCAGCACAGATCGGGACATGGGTGACAAATATTGGTAAAATAACTTCAAAGGAGAGAATTTATGTATTTATAAATCCCCGATTATAATCACCGTGCCTTCTGTTGCCTCGACCCCAAGCTCTGGAACTCCCTCCCTAAACCTCTCCGCCTCTCTACCTCTCTTTCCTCCTTTAAGACGCTCCTTAAAACCTACCTCTTTGACCAAGCTGTTGGTCACCTGCGTTAATTTCTATTTACGCTCGGTGTCACATGTTTACTCGCATAATACTCCTGTGAAGCTTCACTACGTTAAAGGTGCTATTCAAATAGAAGTTGTTGTTGTATTTTTTTTTAGCAACAAGTGTAAATATAATGATTACAAGTGCTTTTTAATGCCCCCATCACCTCACTCCACCCAAGCGCGGTAACCCTCTTCAGTCCTATCCTCAGTACGTACCCTCTGATCTTCCAACTGATCCACTGCCCCTCCCTACACCATTGGCACCAGAGCCTGCAGCTGCAGATCCCTATAACTCCTTTCCTAAACCCAAGCACCTGTCTACTAAGCTAACCTCTACTGCACCTAATGCCTACATGCTTGATGTCAACCCCGGATCCCCAATACAACACTCAGTCTTGGTATCCCACAGCACTGAGGTGCACAAATTCTAAAATCTCCAATTTTCTTCCCCAACTATCCCTGCTAATGGAGACATGGGTCCCAACCGAAATGTTTCACTTTCGGATGCTGACTGACCTGCATACAGTCATTTCTGTCCTTGTTTACTGTTCCGTCAGATCTAATTCAAAGAAAGATTCGCATTTATATCACGCTGTTCACAACCTCAGGACGTCCCAAAGCGCTTTACAGCCAATGAAGTATTTCTGAAGTGTAGTCACTGTTGTAATGTGGGAAACGTGGCAAACGTGGCAGCCAATCTGCACACAGCAAGCTCCCACACACAGAAATGAGATAAACGACCAGGTCATTGGTTTAGTGATGTTAATTGAGGGATAAATATTGGCCCCAGGACACCGGGGAGAACTCCCCTGCTCTTTCTCGAAATAGTGCCATGGGATCTTTTGCATCCACCCGAGAGATCAGACGTCGGTTTAATCATTCAGTTTTGCATCCAAAGACGTCACCTCTAACAGTGCGGCACTCCCTTAGTACTGCCCCTCCGACAGTGCGCCGCTCCCTCAGTACTGCCCCTCTGACAGTGCGGCACTCCCTCAGAACTGCCCCTCCGACAGTGCGCCGCTCCCTCAGTACTGCCCCTCCGACAGTGCGGCGCTCCCTCAGTACTGCCCCCTAGACAGTGCGGCGCTCTCTCAGTACTGCCCCTCCGACAGTGCAGCGCTCCCTCAGTACTGCCACTCCGACAGTGCAGCGCTTCCTCAGTACTGCCGTTCCGACAGTGCGGTGCTCCCTCAGCACTGCACTGGAGACTCAGCCTGGATTTTAGTGCTCAGGTCCCTGGAGTGGGACTTGAACCCATGACCTTCTGACTCAGAGGCGAAAGGGCTGCCCACTGAGCCACGGCAAGTTACCGACAGACTTCAACCCGTGACAGCAGATTCAAGGAATCTAGTATATGGTCAGTGTTTGTGGATGGATTTGCTGATCAATTAATTAATCTTGCAAGACAAAGATTTGCAAATTGATTGTTTTCATAGAATCAGAAGTTTGCAGCATGGAAGGAGGCTATTCACTAGGTTGATTCCGGGGATGAGGGGGTTGACTTATGAGGAAAGGTTGAGGAGGTTGGGCCTCTACTCATTGGAATTCAGAAGAATGAGAGGTGATCTTATCGAAACATATAAGATTGTGAGTGGGCTTGACAAGGTGGATGCAGAGAGGATGTTTCCACTGATGGGGGAGACTAGAACTAGGGGGCATGATCTTAGAATAAGGGGCCGCCCATTTAAAACTGAGATGAGGAGGAATTTCTTCTCAGAGGGTTGTAAATCTGTGGAATTCGCTGCCTCAGAGAGCTGTGGAAGCCGGGACCATTGAATAAATTTAAGACAGAAATAGACAGTTTCTTAACCGATAAGGGGATAAACGGTTATGGGGAGCGGGCAGGGAAGTGGAGCTAAGTCCATGATCAGATCAGCCATGACCGTATTGAATGGTGGAGCAGGCTCGAGGGGCCATATGGCCTACTCCTGCTCCTATTTCTTATGTTCTTATTTCAGCCCATTGTGTCCATGCCGGCCAACAAGAGGCTATCCCACCTAATCCCACTTTCCAGCTCTGGGTCCGTAGCCCTGTAGGTTACGGCACTTCAGGTGCACATCCAGGTACTTTTTAAATGTGGTGAGGGTTTCTGCCTCTACCACCCTTTCAGGCAGTGAGTTCCGCCCCAGACCCCCACCACCCTCTGGGTGAAGAAACTTCCCCTCAAATCCCCTCTAAACCTCCTACCAATTACTTTAAATTTATGCCCCCTGGTTGTTGACCCCTGTGCTAAGGGAAATCGGCCCTTTCTATCCACTCTATCTAGGCCTCTCATAATTTTATACACCCCGATGAGGTCTCCCCTCAGCCTCTTCTGTTCAAATGAAAACAATCCAGCCTATCCAATCTGTCCTCATACCTTAGATTCTCCACTCCCGGCAACAGCCTCGTAAATCTCCTCTGTACCCTCTCCAGTGCAATCATGTTCTTCCTGTAATGTGGTGACCAGAACTGCACACAGTACTCCAGCTGTGGCCCAACCAGTGTTTTATACAGTTCAAGCATAACCCGCCTGCTCTTGTATTCCATGCCTCGGCTAATAAAGGCAAGTATTCCGTATGTCTTCTTAACCACCTCATCTACCTGGCCTGCTTCTCTGAGATCTGTGGACCTGCACTCCAAGGTCCCTTTGTTCCTCTACACTTCTCAGTATCCCACCATTTAATGTGTGTTCCCTTTCCTTGTTAGCCCTCCCCAAATGCATTACCTCACACTTCTCTGGATTAAATTCCATTTGCCACTGTTCTGCCCACCTGACCGGTTGATGGATATCTTCCTGCAGTCCGTAGCTTTCTTGTTCATTATCAACCACACGGCCAATTTTAGTATCATCTGCAAACTTCTTAATCATACCCCTATAGTCAAGTCTAGGTCATTGATGTATATCACAAAAACAAGTTTTTATTTGCAAATCTTGATCAAAATTCCTGCCAAACTGACCGCTTGCTTATCTGACTTAAACCAAACTGCTGTAGCACTAGTCCTACTATCTGAATGAGCTGGAGAGGGAGGAAGAGACAAATCAAATTTAAGCCAACAGGGAACAGATTAAACTCCGAAGTGCGCTCGGTGATGTAGGACTGCCTTAAGCAAGAAGTGAAGAGAGAATTTGTCACTCGGGTATTACAGAGAAGAAAAGAATGATCTGTTATACAAGAGCGATTTCACACAAGTTTCTGATGCCCTCTTGGGTCCACCAACGATGTCGACAGTGAGTGGACACGTGTGTTCACATGGAACAAAAAACCTCGGAGAGATCGAATAGCTGAAGCTGTTAGAGGAAGCTGTTGGCAGCAGCCAATGCCATGGTCAGAGACAGCTCTCTCGGGCTTCAGCATTCCAACGTGAGAAATTCCTCTACGCAACGGAAATAATACAACTCGCAATCAATGCCACTGGACCCTGGCCCCAGCACCTTGTGCCTGCGAGCCTCCGCTCACAGCTAAACGCACAGATCCCTTCCTTTCTTTTTTTAAGCAACCCAAACCCTGCAGGTCTCCCAGGCTGCGAAGGAATGTGACCGATATGCTGCCGGGAGGGAAGATAAATAGCAGGGAGAGCAGCAGACAGAGATTCTGGGGCTCTGTTCAAACACTGCCATGCCAAGACCAATTCTGACAATGTAAAAATGCCTTCAGGTCACATTAGATTGGGGTGTTTATCTAGTTCATGGGCCTTGCTCATTTATTTTGGGGAGATTTGTGGCACTTGAGTTCTCTGTGCCCTTCCTGTAATTATGCAGAGCTCTTTCAGCACCGATCTGCTTGTAGTCAAAACGCCAAGCTACTGGCAGTTCAATAAAACAACTTGTGTGTATGTATACACACAATATATACTATATATATATATATTTATATAGCGCCTTTAACGTAGTGAAACATCCCAGGGCGCTTCACCGGAGCATTATGAGATAAAAATTTGATACCGGGCCACATAAGTAAAAATTAGCGCAGGTGACCAAAAGCTTGGTCAAAGAGGTCGGTTTTAAGGAGCGTCTTGGAGGAGGAAAGAGAGGCGGAGAGGTTTAGGGAGGGAGTTCCAGAGCTTGGGGCCCAGGCAACAGAAGGCACGGCCACCGATGGTGGAGCGATTATAATCAGGGATGCTCAGGAGGGCAGAATTAGAGGAGCGCAGAGATCACGGGGGGGCGGGGGCGGGGGGGATTGTGAGGCTGGAGGTGATTACAGAGCTAGGGAGGGGCGAGGAGGCCATGGAGGGATTTGAAATCAAGGCGTTGCTTAACCGGCAGCCAGTGTAGGTCAGCGAGACTTTCCATCAAGAAAGAGTATTTTTAAAGAGATTTTAAATTACATTTTAAGACTAAGCTGAAAAGTCTACAGGGACATGAAAAATTGTGCTGTGTTTATACTAAGATAGTGTCTAACTGAAGAATTGGATGATTTCAGCATTACATGTTTTTGTAATCCCTGATAAAAGCCACTTTAGCCAACACCCCACACAGATTTTGCCTGTCGTTTGTTCTGTTGGTTTCTGCCAAGCTAAATAATATTTGATCTGGCTTTTGCTCCATTTTTTTTTAAACTTCACAGCATTTCAGTTGCTAATCTGATTTCTTTAAGCCGCCACTCCCTTCGCGAACTTAACTGTGACCCCATCGCAGGTCACAGCTACTTCTTGCTGGGCTGGATATGGTGAGGTGCAGGATGTGGCTGGGCCCAGTGGGCAGAATCTAGCGAGGCAGGCTGGGTAAAGGTGCTGGACAACAACAACTTGTATTTATATAGTGCCTTTAACGTCCCAAGGCGCTTTACAGAAGTATTATGCGCTTAAAAATTCGACACTGAGCCGCATAAGAAGAAATTAGCGCAAGTGACTAAAAGCTTGGTCAAAGAGGTAGGTTTTAAGGAGCGTCTTGAAGGAGGAAAGAGAGGCGGAGAGGATTAGGGAGGGAGTTCCAGAGCTTGGGGCCCAGGTAGTTGAAGGCACGGCCGCCAATGGTGGAGTTATAATCAGGGATGCTCAGGAGGGCAGAATTAGAGGAGTGCAGATATCTCGAGATAGGGAGGGGTGTAGGGGCTGGAGAGGTGTAGGGGCTGGAGGGGGTTACAGAGATAGAGAGGGGTGAGGGCTAGAGGAGGTTACAGAGATAGGAGGGGGTGTAGGGGCTGGAGGGGATTAGAGAGTTAGGAAGGGGTGTAGGGGCTGGAGGGGGTTACAGAGATAGGGAGGGGTGTAGGGGCTGGAGGGGGTTACAGAGATAGGGAGGGGTGTAGGGGCTGGAGGGAGTTACAGAGATAGGGAGGGGTGTAGGGGCTGGAGGGAGTTACAGAGATAGGGAGGGGTGTAGGAGCTGGAGGGGGTTACAGAGATAGGGAGGGGTGTAGGGGCTGGAGGGAGTTACAGAGATAGGGAGGGGTGTAGGGGCTGGAGGGGGTTACAGAGAGAGGGAGGGGTGTAGGGGCTGGAGGGGGTTACAGAGATAGGGATGGGTGTAGGGGCTGGAGGGGGTTACAGAGATAGGGAGGGGTGTAGGGGCTGGAGGAGGTTACAGAGATAGGGAGGGGTGTAGGGCTGGAGGGGTTACAGAGATAGGGAGGGGAGTAGGGGCTGGAGGGGTTACAGAGATAGGGAGGGGCGAGGGCCAAGGGAGGATTTGTAGACAAGGCTGCGTGGACGCTCACCGGCACGTGGGAAAATTTGGAGCCGCGCAGCCAGTTAAAGGGACTGCACAGGAACAAAGAATTAGAGGGAACATTGGTGCTGGGGGTCCCACATGGGTTTGCTCGGCAGAGAGGGACATCCAGCCCAGTTTTCCCAGACAGCAATATGCTGTGGCTGTTCGGAGCGGTCAGCCTCTCAATGGCTCATCAACGATGCTTTTCTTAAATTTCTGCTCACAAGGAATATCCCGTCCTTGTCTCGGCTTCTGCAGCAACAATTAAACCGAGCTGAGCATTCTCAAATCAGCCGTGGCTCAGTGGGTAACACGCTCGCCTCGGAGTCAGAAGGTCGTGGGTTCAAGTCTCACTCCAGGGACTTGAGCACATAAATCTAGGCTGACACTCCCAGTGCAGTGCTGAGGGATCACCGCACTGTCGGAGGGGCAGTACTGAGGGAGCGCCACACTGTCGGAGGGGCAGTACTGAGGGAGCGCCACACTGTCGGAGGGGCAGTGCTGAGGGATCACCGCACTGTCGGAGGGGCAGTACTGAGGGAGCGCCACACTGTCGGAGGGGCAGTGCTGAGGGATCACCGCACTGTCGGAGGGGCAGTACTGAGGGAGCGCCGCACTGTCGGAGGGGCAGTGCTGAGGGATCGCCACACTGTCGGAGGGGCAGTGCTGAGGGATCACCGCACTGTCGGAGGGGCAGTACTGAGGGAGCGCCACACTGTCGGAGGGGCAGTGCTGAGGGATCACCGCACTGTCGGAGGGGCAGTACTGAGGGAGCGCCGCACTGTCGGAGGGGCAGTGCTGAGGGATCACCGCACTGTCGGAGGGGCAGTGCTGAGTGATCATTTCACTGTCGGAGGGGCAGTACTGAGGGAGCACCGCACTGTCGGAGGGGCAGTGCTGAGGGAGCACCGCACTGTCGGAGGGGCAGTGCTGAGGGAGCGCCGCACTGTCGGAGGGGCAGTGCTGAGGGAGCGCCGCACTGTCGGAGGGGCAGTGCTGAGGGAGCGCCGCACTGTCGGAGGGGCAGTGCTGAGGGAGTGCCGCATTGTAGGAGGGGCAGTACTGTCTGCAGGGTGACCTAGATAGGTTAGGTGAGTGGGCAAATGCATGGCAGATGCAGTATAATGTAGATAAATGTGAGGTTATCCACTTTGGGGGCAAAAATACAAAGGCAGATTATCTGAATGGTGGCAGATTAGGAAAGGGGGAGGTGCAACGAGACCTGGATGTCATGGTTCATCAGTCATTGAACGTTGGCATGCAGGTACAGCAGGCGGTGAAGAAGGCAAATGGTATGTTGGCCTTCATAGCTAGAGGATTTAAATATAGGAGCAGGGAGGTCTTACTGCAGTTGTACAGGGCCTTGGTGAGGCCTCACCTGGAATATTGTGTTCAGTTTTGGTCTCCTAATCTGAGGAAGAACTGTCTTGCTATTGAGGGAGTGCAGCGAAGGTTCACCAGACTGATTCCCGGGATGGTGGGACTGACATATGAGGAGAGATTGGATCGACTGGGCCTGTATTCACTGGAGTTTAGAAGGATGAGAGGGGATCTCATAGAAACTTATAAGATTCTGACGGGACTGGACAGGTTAGATGCGGGAAGAATGTTCCCGATGTTGGGGAAGTCCAGAACCAAGGGTCACAGTCTAAGGATAAGGGGTAGGCCATTTAGGACCGAGATGAGGAGAAACTTCTTCACTCAGAGAGTGGTGAACCTGTGGAATTCCCTACTGCAGAGAGTTGTTGATGCCAGTTCATTGGATATATTCAAGAGGGAGTTAGATATGGCCCTTGTGGCTAAAGGGATCAAGGGGTATGGAGAGAAAGCAGGAAAGGGATACTGAGGGAATGATCAGCCATGATCTTATTGAATGGTGGTGCAGGCTCGAAGGGCCGAATGGCCATAATCCTGCACCTATTTTCTATGTTTCTATGTCGGAGGGGCAGTGCTGAGGGAGTGCTGCACTGTCGGAGGGGCAGTACTGAGGGAGCCCCACACTGTCGGAGGGGCAGTGCTGAGGGAGTGCTGCACTGTCGGAGGGGCAGTACTGAGGGAGCCCCACACTGTCGGAGGGGCAGTACTGAGGGAGCGCCGCACTGTCGGAGGGGCCATCTTTCAGATGAGACGTTAAACCGAGGCCCCGTCTGCTCTCTCAGGTGGATGTAAAAGATCCCACGGCACTATTTCGAAGAAGAGCAGGTGAGTTCTCCCCGGTGTCCTGGGGCCAATATTTATCCCTCAATCAACAGAACAAAAACAGATTATCTGGGTTATTATCACATTGCTGTTTGTGGGAGCTTGCTGTACGCAAATTGGCTGCCGCGTTTCCCACATTACAACAGTGACTACACTCCAAAAGTACTTCATTGGCTGTAAAGTGCTTTGAGATGTCCGGTGGTCGTGAAAGACGCTATATAAATGCAAGTCTTTCTTTTTTTATATCCGCACAATTCTGTCCGATGTAAATGTTACACAGTGCTAGCTCGCTGACACATGCAATGCAAGACATCTAAAGTTCTCAGACGTGTTCATCACCCTCATTAACTCCCGGCGACGCCCACATCCTGTAAATGAATTTTTAAAATAACAAGCTCCAGAAGCCCTTGGTGACTGGATGACACGGCCCCATTATACACCTACATTCTATATGTCGATTTGTGAGTCACTCAGGAACGCGTCCACCTTCATTTTGAGCAATCAGTGAATGCACACAATGCAGATGCCAAGCAACATATCCCAGGGGTCGCAGACCCGCTGTGAAAGGCACGGCGCCCTCAATGATTGTGCCTTAAGCTTCATTCAGAACCTGTTGCTATGGTGTAGGTGAATCCTCTATAAAGGATGAAGAAAGGTAATATCGGACAAAATATCAGGTTTAAGATAATTGGCAAAAGACCCAAGGGTATGAGGAGGAGAATGGTTTTACGCAGCGAGTTGTTGTGATCGGGAACGCGCTGCCTGAAAGGGCAGTGGGAGCAGATTCAATCGTGACTTTCAAAAGGGAATTAGATAAATATTTGAAATGGAAAAAAATCCAGGGCTATGGGGGAAAGAGTGGAGGCGAGTGGGAGAAATTGGATCGCTCTTTAAAGAACTGGCACAGGCACAAAGATGGGCCGAATGGCCTCCTACTGTGCTGAAAGATCATTTAAAAAATATAAAAGCACTACATTACGTGGCTGAGAGCATTCAAACCAAAACAGTAAAGGAAAAACAGCAGAATTGCTGTTGATTTTGCGATTTATTAGGAGCGTTATATCAGTTGTTGGAATATGGAAACATTTAAACAGTGTAACCCAAACCAAATTGCCAGCGTCGGCCCCTCATCAACTCTTTGCACAACTGAAGATTGTGATCAAGGCAAACGCTTCCATTTATACACAACAGAGGGGCTCTCGAGATTATCAATTTAATGAGGAACTGTAAACAGGAGTTCCTTCCCGAATTTGCCATAAAATACATCCTACAGACAATACGTTGCAAGCAATGGCGTTAGAATTGATTTCTATGCCGATGGCAAATGGCAAGCATTAATTTCCCGGTACGAATGGTTGCCTGCCGTAAGCATGGGCGCTACGTGGTGGAGTCGGAACTGGAGTTAGTGACTGAAGAAATGCCAACATTGAAGAAGAGACCAGACAGGTGGCAGAAAGAAAGGGGAATAAGGGACGAAGACCAACAGGGGATAGACACCGTGTTGTCATTCCTTCGGAATTAAAATTTCCTCCTCTGCAGTGCAACAGTAATCTGCACCGAGTACCTGCGATGCTCAGGTTAACATTCCTCTGGTGGCTGCTTGCCTGGATCTCCTGGTTTGGTCCCAACTGGAGTATTGTGTCCAATTCTGGGCACCGTACTTTAGGAAGGATGTGAAGGCCTTAGAGAGGGTGCAGAAAAGATTTACAAGAATGGTTCGAGGGATGAGGGACTTCAGT
Organism: Pristiophorus japonicus; assembly: GCF_044704955.1. Taxonomy (NCBI): domain Eukaryota; kingdom Metazoa; phylum Chordata; class Chondrichthyes; family Pristiophoridae; genus Pristiophorus; species Pristiophorus japonicus. The sequence continues at coordinate 4,495,371 of NC_092002.1, forward strand.
GACGTGGATAGATTGGAGAAGCTGGGGCTGTTCTCCTTGGAGGTTGAGAGGAGATTTGATCGAGGTGTTCAAAATCATGAGGGGTCTGGACAGTAGATAGAGAAAGAAGCTGTTCCCATTGGTGGAAGGGTCGAGAACCAGAGGGCAGAGATTTAAGGTGATTGGCAAAAGATCAAAGGCGACACAAGAATTTTTTTTTTTTTAAACGCAGCGAGTGGTTAGGGTCTGGAATGCGCTGCCTGAGAGGGTGGTGGAGGCAGACTCAATTTTATCTTTCAAAAAGGGAGTTGGATTAAGTATCTGAAGGGCTACAGGGAAAGGGCAGCGGGACTGGCAGAGAGTCAGCACAGGTTCGACGGGCCGAATGGCCTTTTTCCGTGCAGTAACCATTCTATGGTTCCTGAAATTGCCCAGTTACAGAGGAAGGGGAAGCTGGAGGAAAAAATCTACTATTTTTATACAAAGTCGGATGGGGGCATTTATCCAGAGGATGCACAAGGAGGAGGCCATTCAGCCCCTTGAGCCTGTTCCGCTATTAATTTCGATCGTGGCTGACCTGTATCTTAACTCCATCTACCTGCCTTGGTTCCATAACGCTCAATACCCTTGCCAAACAAAAATCTATGCATCTCAGTTTTGACATTTTCAACTGACCCCCTCTAACCACGCTCCCCCCCCACCCCCCACCCTCAACAGTTTTTGGGGGGAGAGAAATTAAAAGTTAGCGAGACAGTGTTGAGGATATTCTCTGCCTGTAAAACACAATCTCCAAACCCTCCTTAGATTAAGGCACACGCACATTCACTTCCTTCAGGTCCCAGCTGCACAGGATATAGAAGCTGGATTTAAGGAGTTAAGACTAATCCAACTCGTGTTAAATTCGAGGAAACACGCACAGGTCATTCTGTAATGAAAGGCTCCTAATTTTTTTTTGGACAGAAATGCAGAACGCGATACCCAAAAGGACACTAAAGACACTCAAATCACGCGTAATAAAAATGGGAATTTGGCCAATTTAATCACTAAAAAGCAGTGGCCTCAATCAGAGAATAGCAGTCCCTTTGTACACTGTAGGCAGAGCCTTTCGGTTTACATGGAAAAACATGCGATTCACAATGCAATCGCCAAATTAGAAGTACAACTGCATCAATCTCCTGGAGCTCACTCATTCTCCGAGAACCAGGGGCGATGGGCAGGACGACAATATTTTATTCGGCGTGCAATCTGGGCACTGAGGCAATTTGTCGTCACACTGAACAAAGGTCCGGGCCAGCGCAGTTTCAGGTGTGAATAGCTCACCAGTACTTATTGCTCAGGCTCCTGAATAAAGAAAGGCCACTTGGGTGAGCAGCGAGCAAGCTGCAATCCTGGTTGTCAACGGCTACAGCAGAGAAGGGGGATAAATAAAGAATGGTAGCAGTGGATTTGGGCCAAATTTACATCGGACTAGTATGCAAAAAAAAAAATGCAGTATACAAGAGCCGCTCACTGACGTTCATTGAAAGACTTGCATTTCTATAGCGCCTTTGACGACCACCGGACGTCCCAAAGCGCTTTACAGCCAATGAAGTCGCTGTTGTAATGTAGGAAGCGCGGCAGCCAATTTGCGCACACTAAGCTCCCATAAACAGCAACGTGATCATGCCTAGATAATTCTGTTTTAGTGATGTTGATTGAATGATAAATATTGGCCCCAGGCCACAGGGAAGAACTCTCCTGCTCTTATTCGAAGTAGTGTCATGGGATCTTTTGCGTCCATCTGAGAGAGCAGATGGGGCCTCGGTTTAACGTCTCAACCAAAGACGGCACCTCCGACAGTGCGGCACTCCCTCAGTACTGCCCCTCCGACAGTGCGGCGCACCCTCAGTACTGTCCCTCCAACAGTGCAGCGCACCCTCAGTACTGTCCCTCCGACAGTGTAGGGCTCCCTCAGTACTGCCCCTCCAACAGTGTGGTGCTCCCGCAGTACTGCCCCTCCAACAGTGTGGTGCTCCCTCAGTACTGCCCCTCCAACAGGGTGGTACTCCCTCAGTACTGCCCCTCCGACAGTGTAGGGCTCCCTCAGTACTGCCCTGGGAGTGTCAGCCTAGATCTTTGTGCTCATTGCAGTGTTACACAGAGAACGTGGTAGAATCAAGGAACAGGAGGGCAAGCTTTCCGCAGGAGTTGCAATTCCCCGCCATGATTTTCTATCCATTCATTTTAAATGGAAAGATATTTCATGGGCGAGAGGTGCCCGCATTCACCTTCATTTTATCCCTCAGTTTCTACTGTCTTGATGCCATTTTGACACAAGTGTAAGAAAAAGGCCGAGTGATACTAGTTACACATCAGGTTCAGCTCCACACTCCTCTCCCCGGCCCAGCTCCACGCTCCCCTCCCCGGCCCAGCTCCACGTTCCCCTCCCAGGCCCAGCTCCATGCTCCCCTCCCCTCCCCTCCCCGGCCCAGCTCCACGCTCCCCTCCCCAGCTCCACGCTCCCCTCCCCGGCCCAGCTCCACACTCCCCTCCCCTCCCCTCCCCTCCCCGGCCCAGCTTCACGCTCCCCTCCCCGGCCCAGCTCCACACTCCACTCCCCTCCCCGGCCCAGCTCCACGCTCCCCTCCCCGGCCCAGCTCCACACTCCCCTCCCCGGCCCAGCTCCACGCTCCCCTCCCCGGCCCAGCTCCACGCTCCCCTCCCCGGCCCAGCTCCACGCTCCCCTCCCCGGCCCAGCTCCACACTCTCCTCCCCTCCCATCCCCTCCCCGGCCCAGCTCCACGCTCCCCTCCCCGGCCCAGCTCCACACTCTCCTCCCCTCCCATCCCCTCCCCGGCCCAGCTCCACACTCCCCTCCCCGGCCCAGCTCCACACTCCACTCCCCTCCCCTCCCCGGCCCAGCTCCACGCTCCCCTCCCCAGCTCCACACTCCCCTCCCCGGCCCAGCTCCACGCTCCCCTCCCCGGCCCAGCTCCACGCTCCCCTCCCCAGCTCCACACTCCCCTCCCCGGCCCAGCTCCACGCTCCCCTCCCCGGCCCAGCTCCACGCTCCCCTCCCCGGCCCTTCCACCACTTCCCACTAACCTGGAAAGGGAAGGAGGGGAAGGGAGCTGAGGAACCAAGATAGTTGAAAGGACGCTAAACATTATCGCCACCAAAAGACACAAAAAGTGAAAAATATTCGGGGGGGGGGAACAATAATGGAAACTAGATAATGACCCGGTCACACCCATTGCTCTGTTCAAAATATGTGAAAATGTCAAAAATCAAAGCCTGTTGTGCAGCATATTTTCTTCGCACATAAACCATTTACACCAGAAAGCTGGTGCCGAGGGGGTGTGAGAACTCATTTTCTCCCTGCCCACCACCCCCACCAATGCTGCTCTGAAATGGATCCCAGGGAGGTGTGCACTAGTTACCCCAGTCTCGATTGTCTAGCAAGGCGTGTAGATTATCGTGTTTGCAGTTTAGAAGCAACAAAAGAAGAAACTTCAAACGATTGATCATAATAATGGCATCGATAGTAGAGGGGAGGGAAGAAAAATGACAATGGAGGGAGATCATACCCATAGATTTAAAGAAGAGGGCACGTATACTGGACACCCACTGGACAACACAATCACCGTGAGAGCTCAGGTAAATAAGATGAACAACGCTGTCCGGGACGTGAGTATCATCGAGAGGAAACTCAGCCTGTTTTCGCTCGTTGACCCCACTGAATTATCCTCTGATCATTAACTTGCTCACTGGAGGATCCAATTCTGTAACTACATAATTAAAGGTTACAACTTCTCCGAGATTTACTCAGGCTCAGATCCCAAGGCAGAAAGAGACTAGAAAAAGCACTTAAATTGATTTAGTTTCATTTCCAACTCGCTCCCCTACATCAAGCCCACCTTGGAAAAGAGTTTTTTTTTTTAAATGGTGAGAGATTGGGAAATGTTGGTGTTCAGAGGGACCTGGGTGACCTTGTACACCAATCACTGAAAGTTAACATGTAGGTACAGCAAGCAATTAAGAAAGCAAATGGTATGTTGGCCTTTATTACAAGAGGATTTGAGTATAAGAGTAAAGACGTCTTACAGCAATTATACAGGGCCCTGGTGAGACCACACCTGGAGTATTGTGTACAGTGTCGTTCTCCTTAACCAAGGAAGGATATACTTGCCATAGAGGAAGTGCAACGAAGGTTCACCAGACTGATTCCTGGGATGGGCAATTGTCCTATGAGGAGAGATTGAGTAGACTAGGCCAATATTCTCTCGAGTTTAGAAGAATGAGAGGTGACCTCATTAAAACATACACAATTCTTACAGGGCTCGACAGGGTAGATGCAGGGAGGATGTTTCCCCCGGGCTGGGGAGTCTAGAACCAGGGGTCACACAGTCTCAGGATAAGGGGTCGGCTATTTAGGACTGAGATGAGGAGAAATTTCTTCACTCAGAGGGTGGTGAATCTTTAGAATTCTCTGCCCCAGAGGGCTGGGGAGGCTCAGTCGTTGAGTATATTCAAGGCTGAGATCGATAGATTTTTGGATATTAAGGGAATCGAGGGATATGGGGATCAGGCGGGAAAGTGTTGAGGTTGAAGATCAGCCGTGATCTCATTGAATGGCGGAGCAGGCTCGAGGGGCCGAATGGCCGACTCCTGCCCCTATTTGTTATGTTATGTTCACCATAATCCCTGCAAAACGAGGGCAAATCTGCTCATTTCTTTACTGAATGCATCAGTCAAGTCTACACTAATCAGCAGCCCTGTCTGTGTGAGATGCCAAGCATGACGGAATGCGTTATGTTTTGCTCCCCTCAGCTAGTTTCTGCTCTGAGAAATATCCAGCAGCACAGCGAACATACTCAGAAAGAAAGTCAGTTACAATTTCTGTGCAAAATTAAACCAACCCCAGTTGACTGGCTCCTTAAAGTATTTATCGGGGATCCCATCAACTGATTCTCTGTTTATTTACAAATGTCATGAGAACAGCAATGGATGCTGCCGTTGAAGGTTTGACATCGGAACAATCCATTTTCTTTAATACAAGCAACTGGATAAAAGCAGCGTTTCACCCACCACAGGAGTGATGTGATTAAGCATTCTCTACTGTAAGGTATTCCAAGTATCCAGAAAGAGATAGTTACATGAACCGAAAAATCCCTAATGAGGCAATTGCCAAAACTAAAATCAAAGAAAATCGACTGAGTTAAATCCCAGCAAAGGTTTGCCAGTTAATAAAGAAATAAAGATGTCTTAACTGAGCAAGCAGCAAGCCACATGATGCACTGGCTGGAATGCATGTGTTGCTCAGTACCAGGCAGTCCCAGGCACAGATAGCTCCACACTGTCACCGCATCCAGGGAGGCCCCATCTGAAAGCACCACTTTTTTTTTCTCCCCCTAAACCGTATTCTCCCAGCGCCTCGTGATTCAGTGCTGTCGGTCCATGGCCATTGCTGCCTCCCCCTTACTCTGCACAAACCTGCACTTACTCCACACGGAAAACACATTTCATAAAATGTCTTCATGTTTTGAATCTATCCCTTCTAATATCCAACAATTGTCAGATCGGATGAGACAGAAAGACAGAAAGAACGACAGAAAGAGAGACAGGACGACAGAGAGACAGAGAGAGAGAGACACACAGAGAGAGCGAGACACACA
>NC_092002.1:4503503-4627436 GCF_044704955.1 Pristiophorus japonicus
TGTGTGGAGGCGTCCAGTGGTCAAACCAGGGGTGTGTGGGGGCGTCCAGTGGTCAAACCAGGGGTGTGTGGAGGCGTCCAGTGGTCAAACCAGGGGTGTGTGGAGGCGTCCAGTGGTAGCAGCTTGCTCCGTATGCCAAATCTTCAACTTCCTGCAGCCCAGCACAATACCAGACTGATTCGCCCACCCACCAACACATAACTAAACACACAAAGAATTAAACTTCAAATAAAGATCTCTCTGGTATGGAACCCTGGAATCTCAGTAACCAAGGTTCCAATGATTTGGGACATTTCCAGTAAAATTCCACGGGGAATGACAATTTTGTTTCATTCATTCATGGGAATCGGGTGTCACTGGCAAGGCCGGCATTTGTTGCCCATCCCTAATTGCCCTGGAGAAGGTGGTGATGAATGTATCCTTGAACCGCTGCAGTCCGTGTGGTGAAGGTGCTCCCACAGTGCTGTTAGGGAGGGAGTTACGAGCCCCAGGTGGGCAGAGGAAACGTTACAGGGACCACCCTCAAAGCCTCCCTGATAAAATGCAACATCCCCACCGACACCTGGGAGTCCCTGGCCAAAGACTGCCCTAAGTGGAGGAAGAGCATCCGGGAGGGCGCTGAGCACCTCGAGTCTCATCGCCAAGAGCATACAGAAATCAAGCGCAGGCAGCGGAAGGAGCATGCGACAAACCTGTCCCACCCACCCCTTCCCTCAACGACAGACTGTAATTCCAGTATTGGACTGTTCAGTCACCTGAGAACTCACTTTTAGAGTGGAAGCAAGTCTCCCTCGATTTCGAGGGACTGCATATGATGATGGCACCGCTTTTTGTAGCAGTTTGTTACAATTTGCTGGACCATTTCAGAGGGGCAGTTAAGAGGCAGCCACATTGCTGTGGGTCTGGAGTCACCTATCGGCCAGACCGGGTAAGGGCGGCAGATTTCCTTCCCTAAGGGACATTAGTGAACCAGATGGGTTTTTACGACAATCCGGTAGTTTTGAAAAGTTGAAGCATGGTAAGGAACATTTCTGAACCATCGACAGCTTAGCGATCTGACAACACGCACGTTAAAAGTTCACAGCACAAGTAGGACTTTCACTTCAGAAAATCAAAAAGATGACCATCATAGTTTACTTGGACTTTCTCATTTTCGCGATGAAGATGGGTAACTTCATTCAATAGGAGCCCAGTTAAACAAAACCAGACAGCTCAAGGGGCTGCAACTGAGGTTTATTTACTGGTTTATTTTTTTCCCATTCTTGAGACTTGAGCATTAAATTCTAGGCTGACACTCCAGTGCAGTGTTGAGTGAGTGCTGCAGTGTCGGAGGGTCAGTACTGAGGGAGCGCTGCAGTGTCGGAGGGTCAGTACTGAGGGAGCGCTGCACTGTCGGAGGGGCAGTACTGAGGGAGCGCTGCAGTGTCGGAGGGTCAGTACTGAGGGAGCGCTGCAGTGTCGGAGGGTCAGTACTGAGGGAGCACAACACTGTCGGAGGGGCAGTACTGAGGGAGCACCACACTGTCGGAGGGGCAGTACTGAGGGAGCACCACACTGTCGGAGGGGCAGTACTGAGGGAGCACCACACTGTCAGAGGGGCAGTACTGAGGGAGCACCACACTGTCAGAGGGGCAGTGCTGAGGGAGCGCTGCAGTGTCGGAGGGTCAGTACTGAGGGAGCGCTGCAGTGTCGGAGGGTCAGTACTGAGGGAGCGCTGCAGTGTCGGAGGGTCAGTACTGAGGGAGCACAACACTGTCGGAGGGGCAGTACTGAGGGAGCACCACACTGTCGGAGGGGCAGTACTGAGGGAGCACCACACTGTCGGAGGGGCAGTACTGAGGGAGCACCACACTGTCAGAGGGGCAGTACTGAGGGAGCACCACACTGTCAGAGGGGCAGTGCTGAGGGAGCGCTGCACTGTCGGAGGGGCAGTACTGAGGGAGCGCTGCAGTGTCGGAGGGTCAGTACTGAGGGAGCGCTGCAGTGTCGGAGGGGCAGTACTGAGGGAGCGCTGCACTGTCGGAGGGGCAGTACTTAGGAAGCGCTGCACTGTCGGAGGGGCAGTACTTAGGGAGTGCTGCACTGTCGGAGGGGCAGTACTGAAGGAGTGCTAAACTGTCACAGGGGCAGTACTGAGGGAGTGCTGCACTGTCAGAGGGACGGTACTGAGGGAGTACTGCACTGTCAGAGGGACGGTACCGAGGGAGTGCTGCACTGTCAGAGGGACGGTACTGAGGGAGTGCCGCACTGTCGGAGGGGCAGTACTGAGGGAGCGCCGCACTGTCAGAGGGACAGTACTGAGGGAGTGCTGCACTGTCAGAGATGCCATCTTTCGGATGAGACGTTAAACCGAGGCCCCGTCTGCTCTCTCAGGTGGATGTAAAAGGTCCCACGGCATTATTTCGAAGAAGAGCAGGGGAGTTCTCCCCGGTGTCCTGGGATAATATTATCCCTCAATCAACATAACAAAAACTGATTATCTGGTCATTATCACAGCACTGTGTTTGGGAGCTTGCTGTGCACAAATTGGCTGCCGCGTTTCCCACATTACAACAGTGACTACACTCCACAAAGTGCTTCATTGGCTGTAAAGCGCTTTGACACGTCTTGAGGTCGTGAAAGGCGCTATAGAAATCCAAGTCGTTCTCCCTTTGGACTTGTTTGGAATTAATTTAAGCCGTGACAGATGACTTCACGAGTGATGCATCTTGGGAGGCATCACTGAACCCAACCAACGGTGTGAGAAAACCGGTTCCACAAGTACACAGCTCAAGTGATGATTGATTAAAGACGTGTGTTTTTGCTGGCCAAGTGGTTGCGCTCTGTGAGTTCTGACGGAAGGTCACTGACCTGAAACGTTAACTCCGACTCACTCTCCACTGAAGCTGCCTGACCCACTGAACGTTTCCAGCATTCGCTGTTTATATTTCAGATTCCCAGCATCCGCATATTATGCTTTTGCTTAAGAGCTCTTCACTTGTAAACAGGGTAGTTTCGGCCACATTAACTCCAGCAGTACCTCGAGCCCACTTGGCAAACTGTATCTAAACACACTCTTGCACTTAGATTACTCAGGTGTGCCCCGCAGGGAGAGTATGTGCGTACACTCCACATCGGGCAAACAGTAACTCTACTAATGTGGCTCTCAGCAGCTTGGACACTATAGCAACCAGCATAATGCTTAAAACATGTCAAGCCAGACACTTGGCTGGTCAGAAAAGTGCTCTACTCGGAACTCCTTCACGGCAAACGAGCCAAAGGTGGGCACAGGAAACGTTACAAGCCTCCCTGATAAAGTGCAACATCTCCACTGACACCTGGGAGTCCCTGGCCAAAGACCGCCCTAAGTGGTGGAAGTGCATCCGGGAGGGCGCTGAGCACCTCGAGTCTCGTGGCCGAGAGCGTACAGAAACCAAGCGCGGACAGCGGAAGGAGCGCGCGGCAAACCTGTCCCACCCTCCCCTTCCCTCAACCACTGTCTGTCCCACCTGTGACAGGGACTGTGGTTCTCGTATTGGACTGTTCAGCCACCTAAGAACTCATTTTTAGAGTGGAAGCAAGTCTTCCTCGATTCCGAGGGACTGTCTATGATGATGAAGCTTAAAACATGTCAAGCCAGACACCTGGCTGATCAGAAAAGACATACTATTTTACATTTAGCTTCTTCAGTGGCGAGATTCAGTGCCTGCATTCACACTCAATTCACTCAAACAAGTACATAATAGTAACTAAACCTGGGGGGAGGGGGGAGTGACCAAACTGGAGCTACGTGCCCTCCCCGAGCCCTGCCAATGTGCCTCACCAAGAGTTGGCAATTTCCGATTTGCACGTCTATCTCTTTGCTGCTAGTTTGCTCTGTTTGAATTTCATCACCTTGGCAACCTCATTGGAAATTAATTCGAAAATGGAAACACCCAGATCTGTTGGTATCAGCATAAGGACATAAGAAATAGGAGCAGGAGTAGGCCACCCGGCTCCTCGAGCCTGCTCCGCCATTTAATATCATGGCTGATCCGATCATGGACTCAGCTCCACTTCCCCGCCCACTCCCCATAACCCTTTACTCCCTTATCGCTCAAAAATCTGTCTATCTCCACCTTAAATATATTCAATGTCCCAGCCTCCACAGCTCTCTGGGGGCAGAGAATTCCACAGATTCACCACCCTCTGAGAGAAGAAATTCCTCCTCAGTTCCGTTTTAAATCGGTGGCCCCTTATTCTGAGACTATGTCCCCTAGTTTTAGTTTCCCCTGTAAGTGGAAATATCCTCTCTCTCTCGATCTGGACAAATTATCAGGAACAAAGACTGACCTTACGAGCTCCTCCGTTGGGCCCAGAGCATGCACACAAGTGCCCCTACTCTAAATCATCTGAATCAATATTAAAACAATTAATTTTGTATTTTCTTCCCCCCCCAAATGCTGGAGCACTGCAGTTGTTTAACTTTACAATTGCTCCCAACATCAGAACACACCCAGAATCTAACCCTGCACATGCGTCGATATGATGCACCATTTGAGTTGAACACAGGGCACACATGCTGTTGCTATATCCCTAGCTCATACACAACCAAATCCAACTGCAGCATTTGATCCATACTGTATTCGCTGCTCACGGTGCAGCCTTATCTACATTGGGTGACCGCTTTGCGGAGCACCTCCGTTCAGTTCGTAAGCGTGACCCCGAGCTTCCGGTCGCCTGTCACTTTAATTCCCTGCGCCCCTCCCACTCTGACCTCTCCGTTCTCGGCCTCCTACACTGTTCCAATGAAGCTCAACGCAAGCTCGAGGAACAGCACCTCATCTTTCGTTTCGGCACTTTACAGCCTCTTGGACTCTTCCCTTTATTTTTACAACACCGCCTTTTTTTAAATCCCGTATCCGCTGGTGACGATCACGCCATTCACACCCTATCTAGACGCATCATTTGTTTCCTAACTTGTGCCATTACCCTCTAATTTTTGCCCATCATCACTTTTGTCTCTCAAATCTCTCCGGCCTTCCACCCTATCACAGACCTTCCCTTTGGTTCTGCAGCTCAATATATCGCACCACGCAGTGTTTACCCACAGTCACCGGGGACCACCTGATGAGTCGCTGCACTTAGCTTTCAAAGTTCATAAAAATAGGAGATTCCTTGGCAGTTGAAAGCCATTTACTAAAACCACCACTTACAACACAAAAGGCCACTCAGTCCACTGCACCTGTACTAGCTCTTTGCTAAAACAATTGAAAAATATAGAATAGAAATTATAGAAATTTACAGCATGGAAGGAGGCCATTTCGGCCCATCATGTCTGTGCCAGCTGACAAAGAGCTATCCATACGAGACTCCCCAAGCAAATGCTTTAAGTGGAGCTCCTTCGTGGTAAACGAGCCAAAGGTGGGCAGCGGAAACGCTACAAGGACACCCTCAAAGCCTCCCTGGTAAAGTGCGACATCACCACCGACACCTGGGAGACCCTGGCCGAAGTCCGCCCGGGAGGGCGCTGAGCACCTCGAGTCTCAACTCAAAGAGCGTGAAGAGGTCAAGCGCAGGCAGCGGAAGGAGCGCGCGGCAAACCAGCCCCGCCCACCCCTTCCCTCGACGAATGTCTGTCCCACCTGTAACAGGGTCTGAGGCTCTCGTATCGGACTGTTCAGCCACCAGAGAACTCACTTTGGGAGTGGAAGCAAGTCTTCCTCGATTCCGAGGGACTGCCTAAGACGATGATCCAGCCTAATCCCACTTTCCAGCTCTGGGTCCGTAGCCCTGTCGGTTACGGCACTTCAGGTGCACATCCAGGTACTTTTTAAATGTGGTGAGGGTTTCTGCCTCTACCACCCTTCCAGGCAGTGAGTTCCAGACCCCCACCACGCTCTGGGTGAAAACATTTCCCCTCAAAATCCCCTCTAAACCTCCTACCAATTACTTTAAATTTATGCTCTTGGTCCGTAGCCCTGTTGGTTACAGCACTTCAAGCGCACATCCAAGTAATCACACTGCCTTGCGCACTCCCCATAGCCTTCTCTCTTCTTCCGCTTCTACTAGTTATCATCTTGCACTTACAGGATGCTAGCACTCTGGTTCAACCCTTGCTATGGTAAAGTATTCAATGCTCCAACAACCTGCTTAAAGCTGTTTCTTCAACCTCTCCTCATTCTCGGAAATTGATAACTCTTCAACAATGACTATCCAGCCAGAGGAAATAGCCTTTGCCTGGTTCCACCATCACAACTCTCGATATTAAAAACCTCTAGTCCCAGTATCTCGGAGTCTCTCGATAGCTTCCCACCCCGGGTATCACCCTGGTTGATGGATCGATAGTTTAAATCACATCTCGAGCCCTCGGGGAGCTGCCGGTAACGGACGTACCACCTACCTTGCGCGGAGCGAGCTGAATGGGCGTGATGTAGGACGGGTCGACCAGCGGCTTGGGCCGTTTGGCCGTGTCCTCGAGCAGGCTCTGCCATTGCCTCGGCAGCCCGGTAAACTTCTGCTCCTGCTGGTCAAAGCCGGTGTGAACGCGGTGCTCGAAATTCACCGGGGCCGAGATCTCCACTCTCTTCTTCTTCTTTCCGAACATAATTTGAGATGAATGTCAAAATCCTGGCAGGGTGATGAACAAAAGGGTGAGCCGATGCTCAAGAAACATGCAAACATTTTTTAAAAATTTAAATCACCAAGGAATGTTGCAATTTAAAAAACATAAGTGCGTTCCATTATAAAATATATGCAAATTAAGAAAGAATCAACAGTCACAACATTCTCCACGCAAAGTAATTATGTTTGCCTACATTACTGCCACTGCACTCCAAAAGCAATCCACTGTGTGAAGTGTTTTGACGAGACGTTTCAGTATGATTTATGATTTATTAATGACTGAGAGTGCAGGCAGCATCTGTGGTACTCCACTGCTGGTCGTACAGTACAACTTGTATTTATACAGTACAGAAGAATAAGAACATAAGAAATAGGAGCAGGAGTCGGTCATTCGGCCCCTCGAGCCTGCTCCGCCATTCAATAGGATAATGCCTGATCTGATCTTGGCCTCAGCTCCACTGCCCCGCCCACTTCCCATAACCCCTTTATTCCCCAATCGTTCAAAAATCTGTCTATCTCCACCTTAAATATATTCAATGACCCAGTCTCCACAGCTCTCTGGGGCAGAGAATTCCACAGGTTCACGACCCTCTGACAGAAGAAATTCCTCCTCGTCTCCATTTTAAATGGGCGACCCCTTATTCTGAAACTATGCCCCCTAGTTCTAGATTCCCCCACGAGGGGAAACATCCTCTCTGCATCTACCCTGTCCAGCCCCCTCAGAATCCTGTACGTTAATGAGGCCGCAAGGTCTGTACATTATACAAATCCTGATGATTTGCTTTTTTTTGCCGTCTCCTCACGGACTCCTGCTGGCAGACGATTCCACGATGGTCCCATTACAACAGTGACTACACGCCAAAAGTACTTCATTGGCTGTAAAGCGCTTTGAGACGTCCGGTGGTCGTGAAAGGCCTTGTATACATTTAAGTCTTTCTCTCTTTACTTTGTCCAAGTGGCAAGTTCTCGTGTTTGACCCTAGACAGTGAAGGTTGAATGTAGGCTGCTCGACTGCTGTGAGCATCATAGCTGATCCCGCTCTCACCCAGATACACGTACACACACACACACACAGACACCCACACACACACACACACGCAGACACACATACACACACACACATACACACACACACACACACATACACACACGCAGACACACATACACACACACACACACACACACAGACACACATACACACACATACACACACACACATAGACACACACAGACACACACACACACAGACACCCACACACACAGACATGCAGACACCCACGCAGACACCCATACCCACACACACACGCGCGCAGACACCCACGCACACGCGCGCAGACACCCACCCACACGCGCGCAGACACCCACACACGCGCGCGCAGACACCCACACACGCAGACACAATTCAAGCGATCACTGGATCAGAAGTGCGTGCCACATTGTTCGTATGCCTGACACAAGACTCCCAAGGCAAGCGCTCTACTCGGAACTCCTACACAGCAAGCGAGCCCCACATGGGCAGAGGAAACATTACAAGGACACCCTCAAAGCCTTCTTGATAAAGTGCAACATCCCCACCGGCACCTGAGAGTCCCTGACCAAAGACCAGTCCGCCCTAAGTGGAGGAAGAGCATCTGGGAGGGCGCTGAGCACCTCGAGTCTCATCGCCGAGAGCATGCAGAAACCAAGCGCAGGCAGCGGAAGGAGCGTGCGGCAAACCAGTCCCACCCACCCCTTCCCTCAACCACTGTCTGTCCCACCTGTGACAGGGACTGTGGTTCCCGTATTGGACTGTTCAGTCACCCAAGAATTCACTTTTAGAGTGGAAACAAGTCTTCCTCAATTTCGAGGGACTGCCTACAATGATGATGGATCAGGAGCAGGAACTTTGGCCCATCTCCCTTCTCTAGCCCAGGACTGCTGAGGCTAACTGAGTCACTAGACAAAGAACATTTTGCTTGCGGTGCATTGGCCTGGAGACTTGATTGCAGTGTGACGATGACAGAGCATCTTCAAATCACAAGCTCGGAGGTGGAGCGATTGAAGTCGAGAATTCGCAAGAGATCAGAATTGGAGGAGCGCGGATATCTCGAAGGGTTGTGGGCTGGAGGAGGTTACAGAGATAGGGAGGGTGCGAGGGGGCCATGGAGGGATTTTAAAACGAGGAAGAGAAATTTGAAATCGAAACGTTGCTGAACCAGGAGCCAATGTAGGTCAGCGAGCACAGGGGGTGATGGGTGAGCGGGACTCGGTGCGAGTTAGGACACGGGCAGCCGAGTTTTCGATCACCTCTAGTTTACGTAGGGTAGAATGTGGGAGGCCGGCCAGGATTGCGTTGGAATAGTCAAGTCTAGAGGTAACAAAGGCATGGATGAGGGCTTCAGCAGCGGATGAGCTGAGGCAAGGGGCAGAGACGGGCGATGTTCGAGGTGGAAATAGGAAATAGTCTGTGGTTTGTGGGATCTTGTGTGTGCGCAGATTGGCTGTCACATCTGTCTGTAAAACAACAATGCCTTTGGCTGTGAAGCGCTTTGGGACATTACAAGGCATATATATATATATATATATAAACGAAAGGGCCCTGGTGAGACCGCACCTGGAGTATTGTGTGCAATTTTGGTCTCCTTACCTAAGAAATACTTGTCATAGAGGGAGTGCAACCAGACTGATTCCTGGGATGGCAGGACTGTCGTATGAGGAGAGATTGGGTCGACTAGGCCTGTATTCACTAGAGTTTAGAAGAATGAGAGGGAATCTCGTTGAAACGTATAAAATTCTGACGGGGTTGGACAGACTGGATGCGGGGAGGATGTTTCCCCGGGGCTGGGATGTCTAGAACAAGGGGTCACAGTCTCAGGATACGGGGTAGGAAATTTCGGACTGAGATGAGGAGAAATGTTTTCACTCAGAGGGTGGTGAACCTGTGGAATTCTCTACCACAGAAGGCTGTGGAGGCCAAGTCACTGAATATGTTTAAGAGGGAGATAGAGAGATTTCTAGACACAAAAAGCATCGAGGGGTATGGGGAAAAAGCGGGAATATGGTGTTGAGATAGAGGATCAGCCATGATCATATTGAATGGCGGTGCAGGCTCGAAGGGGCGAATGGCCTACTACTGCTCCTATTTGCTATGTTTCTATGTTTCTAAAGTTCTCTCTTTCCTACATGGTTAAGAAACCCATAAGCCTATTTTATCAATTTGTAAGTCAGATTCTAATCGTGATGAAAAGTACGCAGAGACCCAAAAGGACACTGTAAATTTAGAATCTAAATAATGCTCAATTAATTCCTTTGCAATAGACCTTGGGCTCCATAATAAAATATAAATCACAGCTCTGGAATTATTCAATGGTGCCAAAGTACATACATGATAATATTAAACAAGTCCATATTCAGTGACATGAACTGTTAAATCATACACCTGTGACAGCACCTTCTTTGTATTGCTAATACATGCTCTCTAATGGCGATCATAAATCCCAGTCCTTGGAAAATACACTCACAGAGCTTCAGGAATAACAGAGTGCAGCCTGCATTCATATCACTGATTTACAGTCAGCAGATACTGCTGCTGGGCTACAAAACGGAGAACGGCACTGTACTGACGTTAAACAGCTAGCGCACACCAACACTAGAGCCTGCAATTTCTTGCTGATGGCTTGGTGGGTGAATGCACTAGCTGGTATAGTCATCATCATAGGCAGTCCCTTGAAATCGAGGAAGACTTGCTTCCACTCTAAAAGTGAGTTCCCAGATGATTGAATAGTCCAATACGGGAATTACAGTCTCTGTCACAGGTGGGACAGACAATAGTTGATGGAAAGGGAGAGTGGGACTGGTTTGCCGCACGCTCCTTCCGTTGCCTGCACTTGGTTTCTGCATGCTCTCGGCGACGAGACTGGTATAGTACCACGCCACACGAACGTACGAACAATGACGGACAGGTAAAGACCATCTGGTCCACCTAGCCCGTCCCACACAATCGCGATACCTTGTGATTTACAGCGTACACACGCCACCCCATCCGAAACCATGTGATCTCCTGGGAGAGGCAAGACAAACAGATTAAAAACCCCAGGCCAATTTGGGGGAAAGAAAGCTGGGAAATTCCTCTCCGAGCAGACCAGGTTAAATCCCCAGACTGTGCTGAGTTTGCTGATTACTGGCAAAGCAATTGTTACATAGAAACATAGAAAATAGGTGCCGGAGCAGGCCATTCGGTCCTTCGAGCCTGCACCACCATTCAATAAGATCATGGTTGATCATTCACCTCAGTACTTCTTTCCTGCTTTGTCTCCATACCCCTTGATCCCTTTAGCCGTAAGGACCATATCTAACTCCCTCTTGAATATATCTAACGAACTGGCATCAACAACTCTCTGCAGTAGAGAATTCTACAGGTTAACAACTCTCTGAGTAAAGAAGTTTCTCCTCATCTCGGTCCTAAATGGCTTACCCCTTATCCTTAGACTGAGTCCCCTGGTTCTGGACTTCCCCAACATCGGGAACATTCTTCCTGCATCTAACCTGTCCAGTCCCGTCAGAATTTTATATGTTTCTATGAGATCCCCTCTTATTCTTCTAAACTCCAGTGAATACAGGCCCAGTCGATCCAGTCTCTGCTCATATGTCAGTCCTGCCATCCCGGGAATCAGTCTGGTGAACCTTCGCTGCACTCCCTCAATAGCAAGAATGTCCTTCCTCAAGATTAGGAAACCAAAATTGAACACAATATTCCTGCATTTGTCTTCTTCACCCCTGGGCCATTGCTCTTTTTAAAATTCATTCGCGGGATGTGGGCATCACTCCAAGGCCGGCTTTTATTGCCCCTCACTAATTACCCTCGAGAAGCTGGAGGTGAACCGCCTTATACAACTGAGTGTCTCACTGGGCCATTTCAGAGGACTGTTAATAATCAACCACATTGCTGTGGGTCTGGAGTCACATATCGGCCAGACCGGGTAAGGGCGGCAGATTTCCTTCCCTAAAGGGCATCAGTGAACCCGATGGGTTTTTATAACAACCCGGTAGTTTCATGGTCACCGTGACTGACAACTAGCTTTTTAATTGCAAATTTAAAATTGAATTTAAACTCTCGCAGCTGCCGTGGTGGGATTCGAACTCGTGCCTCCGGGTTACGAGTCTAGGACTATCACCACTAGGCTACTGTACCCAAACGCTGCAGACCACTATCCCGTGTGAGCGTGTGGATGTCAGGCAAGGACTGGTTGTGATTCTGTCGGCACCACTGGACTGCCTGCTGCCGTTGGGCCGTGAGACTCGCCGAACATCTCTGCCACAAACATTGCAGCCTTTAGAGTGGAGAATGGAAGGGTTCTTTAAAAAAAAATGAAGAGTGTAGTATTCACGCACACCACCTACATATTAAACAGCTTCATTATTCTGTCACTGGTTAAGGTCAGGAGATTCTGGTGGTGAAATATGACCCAAACGTTTCCAACTCTTGTCTCTAATTCCCAGCAGTTAGTTTAACATTTTGAACAGGGTAGCCTGTGAGAGCGCCGTATTAACACGCAATAGGCTGCACTTCTCCAAAGCAAAAAAAAATTCTCTAGTTGGTGCTGCGGCCTGTATACACATCAACTCACAAAGCCACGACTTCGCCCTCAGAGGAAAGAAGCTGGTCTATATTTTGGAACGGTGACAATGCCTGGTTTAAAGGGAAATGCACAAGAGCGAGCACACCAGCCTCCGAGTCAATAGGTTGTGGGTTCAAATCCCACTTCAGGCACTTGAGCACATGAATCTGGGCTGACACTCCACTGCAGTGCTGAGGGAGTGCCGCACTGTCGGAGGGGCAGTGCTGAGGGAGCGCCGCACTGTCGGAGGGGCAGTGCTGAGGGAGTGCCGCACTGTCGGAGGGGCAGTGCTGAGGGAGTGCCGCACTGTCGGAGGGGCAGCGCTGAGGGAGCGCCGCACTGTCGGAGGGGCTGCACTGAGGGAGTACCGCACTGTCGGAGGGGCAGTGCTGAGGGAGTGCCGCACTGTCGGAGGGGCAGTGCTGAGGGAGCACCGCACTGTCGGAGGGGCAGTGCTGAGGGAGTGCCGCACTGTCGGAGGGGCAGTGCTGAGGGAGCGCCGCACTGTCGGAGGGGCAGTGCTGAGGGAGTGCCGCACTGTCGGAAGGGCAGTGCTGAGGGAGCACCGCACTGTCGGAGGGGCAGTGCTGAGGGAGTGCCGCACTGTCGGAGGGGCAGTGCTGAGGGAGTGCCGCATTGTCGGAGGGGCAGTACTGAGGGAGTGCCGCACTGTCGGAGGGGCAGCACTGAGGGAGCGCCGCACTGTCGGAGGGGCAGCACTGAGGGAGTACCGCTCTGTCGGAGGGGCAGTACTGAGGGAGTGCCGCATTGTCGGAGGGGCAGTACTGAGGGAGTGCCGCACTGTCGGAGGGGCAGCACTGAGGGAGTACCGCACTGTCGGAGGGGCAGTACTGAGGGAGTGCCGCATTGTCGGAGGGGTAGTACTGAGGAAGTACCGCACTGTCGGAGGGGCAGTGCTGAGGGAGTGCCGCACTGTCGGAGGGGCAGTGCTGAGGGAGTGCCGCACTGTCGGAAGGGCAGTGCTGAGGGAGCATCGCACTGTCGGAGGGGCAGTGCTGAGGGAGTGCCGCACTGTCGGAGGGGCAGTGCTGAGGGAGCGCCGCACTGTCGGAGGGGCAGCACTGAGGGAGTACCGCACTGTCGGAGGGGCAGTACTGAGGGAGTGCCGCATTGTCGGAGGGGCAGTACTGAGGGAGTGCCGCACTGTCGGAGGGGCAGCACTGAGGGAGTACCGCACTGTCGGAGGGGCAGTACTGAGGGAGTGCCGCATTGTCGGAGGGGTAGTACTGAGGAAGTACCGCACTGTCGGAGGGGCAGTGCTGAGGGAGTGCCGCACTGTCGGAGGGGCAGCACTGAGGGAGCGGCGCACTGTCGGAGGGGCAGCACTGAGGGAGCGCCGCACTGTCGGAGGTGCCGTCTTTCAGATGAGATGTGAAACCGAGGTCCCGTCTGCTCCCTCAGGTGGACGTAAAAGATCCCATGGCACTATTTCAAAGAAGAGCAGGGGAGTTCTCCCCGGTGTCCTGGGGCCAATATTTATCCCTCAATCAACATCACTAAAAAACAGATTATCAGGCCATCATCATATTGCTGTTTGTGGGAGCTTGCTGTGCGCAAATTGGCTGCCGTGTTTCCCACATTACAACAGTGACTACACTTCAAAAGTACTTCATTGGCTGTAAAGCACTTTGAGACGTCCGGTGGTCGTGAAAGGCGCTACAGAAATGAAAGAGTCTTTCTTTGAGAATTCTCACAGACACCAATTTTTTTTTAACCTTATGGCTCTGTTCCAGAAGGTTCCATTGTCACAGCTTTAAAAAAAATCTAAATTTAGGAGCCTGAGGATTCCGAGGTACAGTCTTTGACAAGAGATGCTAGACTCCCATTTTGCATTATAGTTCGTTTTCAAATCCGACAATGCGAGTCAGAACAAGGAGAAAAATAAATTACCTTTTAAAGAGGTAAAGGCGCCCCCTTCTCCTCTTGCAGTTCCAGTAGCTGAGAGTGCTGCCGTGTAAGCAGTGGGATCAGCAGAGAGGCAGCCTTCCGGAGCAGTGCCCTGACTCAAGCTTCGAACATGGGCTGGAGGCGAGCTGGGAGCAGGGGGCTAGGTCCAGAGTGCCTTTGATGTGAGCCCGTCCACATTCTGTCCTGGAAAGGGAGTCAAGACACAACATGCCATCAGGAAAGATATGTTGCCCTGCACACAATCAAAAGGGCAGTATTCTAATGGACAAGAATCGGGACTAATTCACTGAACAATGCATCAGATTAACTAGCTGCTCTGTGGCAGAAAAGTTAACCATCACGGTTCAGTCAGCGCACAGCAATGCAATCAGTGTTTAAAAGCACAGCGTGCTTCTTGAACTGGCATTGATGGAGGAGACAGCCTCACAATCAAAGGATTAGCCTCTTCAACAGATGAGTGGGTGGAATATTTTGTGTTTATTGTTGACCAGTGAAACACATTAAAAAGAAATTAATGAGTAGAATCAGACATACACTGTTCCCATTAAAGTCATCTTCACACGGCAAGCATTCGGTATAGAAAGATGCACGATGTACTGTAGCATAAGATGTGACCAAAAAGCTGAATACTGATGTTCAGCTTTATGACAGAGATGATGCTAAGAACCGCATGTAAAAAAAAAACAACATGGTTGAATGGTCAAATATGATCTCAATCTCAGTATTTCAGCTTCTGGTCTGAAAATCCTTTGGGAACTTATTGTTTGACCAGAGGGAGGAGTTTGTTGTACACCACTTGACCCTGAGTCACCGTGAACTCCAGCTGCAGACTTACACAACTTCTCAGTGACGGTGCAATACAGAACGCCACTTTGCATCAATGCAATGACCATCATATTAAAGATTAGAAATTAGGAAAATTCTTTCCGTACGGGACAGGAATTTCATACCAGAAAATGCAGTGTAAACAGAATCCACAATAGCTTTTCAAAGAGGAAATGGACAAATATTTGAAAATAAATCATCATCATAGACAGTCCCTCGGAATCGAGGAAGACTTGCTTCCACTCTTAGAATGAGTCCTTAGGTGGCTGAACAGTCCGATACGGGAATCTGTCACAGGTGGGACAGATAGTCATTGAGGGAAAGGGTGGGTGGGACAGGTTTGCTGCACGGCACGTTACAAGGCTATGTGGAAAGGGCAAGGAGATGGGACTAAGTGGATAAATGTGTCAACCGTGGCTCAGTGGGCAGCACCCTCGTCCCTGAGTCAGCAGGTTGTGGGTTCAAGCCCCACTCCAGAGACAGGAGCACAAAAAAAATCTAGATGATCACTCCCAGTGCAGTGCTGAGGGAGCACCGCACTGTCGGAGGGGCAGTTTTGAGGGAGCGCCGCACTGTCGGAGGGGCAGTGCTGAGGGAGCGCCGCACTGTCGGAGGGGCAGTGCTGAAGGAGCGCCGCACTGTCGGGAGGGGCAGTGCTGAAGGAACGCCGCACTGTCGGAGGGGCAGTACTGAGGGAGCGCCGCACTGTCGGAGAGGCAGTGCTGAGAGAGCGCCGCACTGTCGGAGGGGCCGTCTTTCGGATGAGACGTTAAAACCGAGACCTCGTCTGCTCTCAGGTGGATGTAAAAGATCCCATGGCACTATTTTGAAGAAGAGCAGAGGAGATATCCCTGGCGTCCTGGCCAATATTTTTATCAGTCATTGAACATAACAAAAAAAAAAAAACAGATGATCTGGTCATTATCACATTGCTGTTTATGGGAGCTTGCTTGTGAGTAAATTGGCTGCCACGTTTCCTACATTACAACAAAGATTACCAAAGTACTTCAATGGCTGTAAAACACTTTGAGACGTCCGGTGGTCGTGAAAGGCGCTATATAAATCCAAGTCTTTCTTTCTTTTAGATAGCTCTTTTAGAGAGCTGGCACATTGTATGATGAGAGAATGGCCTCCTTCTGGGCTGCAATATTCCATAACTTCAAACATGTCATTTATAGAGTCGTAGAAATTTACAGCACACGAGGTGGCCATTCGGCCCATCGTGTCTGTGCCAGCCGACAAAGAACTATCCAGCTAATCCCACTTTTCAGCACTTGGCCCTTCAAATACATATCCAAGTTTTTAAAAAAATGCAAGTAGAGTTTCTGCCTCTACCACCCTTTCAGGCAGTGAGTTCCAGGCCCTCACCACTCTCTGGGTGAAAAAAATTCTCCGCAACTCCTGTCTAATCCTTCTACCAATTACTTTAAATCTATCCCCTGTATGTGGATGTTATAAGGTAATAATTAGAGGGACTCAAATGAATTCATATTATGCGGTGTCTCTTCCAACAGATGTGACTCAGAGGATCCCAGTGTGAGTGAGTTTGTTGAGACGTTATGTTCACATTATTGATTATTGAATATGGTCAAATAACACTTAAGTTATGTCCCATTCACAATGGCTGGAATTGCCCCTTTAATGAGAAACAAGAAAGTTCACTTCTCTCTGCGATTGATGGCTGGCAATAAAACTGCACTCGGAAATCATGCAGTTCAATTAGCAGTTGTTAATTACGCCTCCAAGGCTCTATTCCCAGACCGTGCTGAGTTGTTCGGCCTGAGGCACTATGATTATTCTGTGTGTCCTCCTGCCCGAGGCACAGAGAGTAGGTAAAATATCAACATCAGTGTCCGTCAAGTGGCCACAATCCTTGCACCTGCATGGCTGCCAGTTGAGGAGGAGGCAGGGCTCAGCTGCGAAGCCCGCAGTGGTCAAATAGCCCGACTCACATCGCCCAGGCTCACACGTGGAAGAGTGGGCAAGATACTGGAAGGATTACATTAGGATATAAGGCACAGAAACAGGCCATTCGGCCCAACCAGTCCATGCCAGCATTTATGTTCCACTCAAGCCTCCTCCAGTCTTTCCTCATCTAAATCTATCGGCAAAACCCTCGATTCCCTTCTTCCTCATATACTTGTCCAGCCTCCCCTTAAATGCATCAATACTATTCGCCTCAACCCCTCCCTGTGGCAGCGAGTTCCACATTCTCACCACTCTCTGGGTAAAGAAGTTTCTCCTGAATTCCTGATTGGATTTCTTGGTGACTATCTTATATTGATGGCCTCTAGTTATGCTCTTCCCCACAAGTGGAAACATTCTCCCTGTATCCGCTCTGTCAAAACCTTTCATCATTTTAAAGACCTCTATGAGGTCACCCCTCAGCCTTCTCTCCCAGCCTGTTCATCCTTTCCTTATAGGTATACCCTCGCATTTCTGGTATCATCCTTGTAAATCTTCTCTGCATCCTCTCCAGTGCCTCTATATCCTTTTTATAATATGGCGACCAGAACTGTACGCAATGTGGTCTAACACTCTGATAGTGCTTGTGGAATTGGAGCCTGCATCTGCAGCTACAGGAGAGGGAAGGGGAGCAGAAATTAAGTTGGCAAGGGGAACATTGAGAGAATCATGGTCCCATTTAAAAAAGGGCTCAATAGTTTTCTCTGCCAGTTTACACTCAAACAATTTGTGCATCTCATAAATAGAGCAATGCACATGACATGCTTGAAATAGATGCGTCTAAACCACACATGCCAGTCGCTTGGGGAATTCTTCAGTTTGCACTACTAGACTAATAAATGACTCTGCAAGCAGTGTCTAGCACTCGCGGATTTTGTCCACCTACAACCCCACTTTCGAGCCGTCTCATTAGTGAACTGGTGACAACTTAGTGGCGGATGGGACCCAAATATGTCCCGACAATGCCGGCTGCCGCGGTGATCACAGGCCATCCCAGAATTCGTATTTTCCAATCATTCTGTCTCGACTTTCAGACACCAACGATGTCACAGTGCAGCGTCTTAATTGGAAATTCATTCTGGATGGCATCTTATTGCATGTGCAGCACAGTAATATCTGTACTGCAGTACTGACAGTACACAGTCAGAATTAAATTACCACCCTCTTTTTAAAAAGCAAATTTTATTGATCCAAGCTGGGAGATGGTAATTGGGAGTACTACAGCTGTCCCTAGCACCACTAGACTAGGGCAGGGGGCAATGAAAATCAATGTTCCCGGTCCTGATTGTTGTCAAGTGAGTCAAGTTCAAAAGCATGTGTGGAAATGGGCTTGGGCACGATGCCCCCCCACAGTTGAATAGCTAACAGGCAATGCCCATGCTCAACACGGAGGAAGCTACTTCGGTGAGGTACCAGAGGATGTGAGCATCGTCACCTCACCCGAGCAATAAGTCAGTGCCTTTCGAGAGATGTTGCCTGGATTGGAGAGTTTTAGCGATGAGAAAAGATTGGATAGGCTGGGGTTGTTTTCTTTGGAACAGAGGAGGCTGAGGGGAAGACCTGATTGAGGTGTATTAAATTATGAGGGGCCTAGATAGAGTGGATAGGAAGGACCTATTTCCTATAGCAGAGAGGTCAACAACCAGGGGGCATAGATTTAAAGTAATTGGGGGGAGGTTTAGAGGGAATATGAGAGGAAATTTTTTCACTCAGAGGGTGGTGGGGGTCTGGAACTCACTGCCTGAAAGGGTGGTAGAGGCAGAAACCTTCACCACATTTAAAAAGTACTTGGATGTGCAATTGGAGTGCCGTAACCTACAGGGCTACGGTCCTAGAGCTGGAAAGTGGGATAAGGCTGAATAGCTCTTTGTCGGCCAGCGCAGACACGAAGGGCCGGAATGGCCTCCTTCCGTGCTGTAAATTTCTCTGATTCCATGAGAGAGAAAACACAAGTGGAAAAGAAACCGACGGATCTTTGTCACCCGTTTGGAGGAATTACTGAAACAGACAATTATCACTGGAGCAACGATCCCCATAGGGAGCGGGACCACGCAGTAACCCGAGGCCCCCTCACCAGCTGCTGACGCTGCAAGAGGTATCGCGCCTGCTACGCGTTTGAAAGGGCCCGCGCAGGGAAAAAGAATGCGAGGGAACATTGCACTCGAGGCTGTCATTAACTCAGGCCGACAGCGACTGCATCATTTCAACTCGCCACATTACGATTCCTCGCACTACCAGAGGCAGCAAGATCTCCAAGTCACTGTACAATTAGGGCCACCGCCAGCTCAGGTGAAAACATTCCATCATCGAAGATGAACAGATGTTGTGTTAATGGTCAACAGGCTAAATGAGGCACAGTACAGAACGGGGGCTGGTAAAAGTCAGTGGGGAAATGGAATGAATGCACACACCACGGGTACAGTATAGGGCTGGTACTGTACGGGACGGAAATGAATGAACATCTAGCTTGTGCAATACAGCATCCGACAGAAAGGCTGAGGGCTGACTTGATCGATATCTTTTAAAATTATGAAGTGGTTCGATAGGGTAGATGTGAAGGAAAAAAATTGCAGGGCTACGGGGAAAGGGCAGGGGAGTGGGACTAGCTGAGGGC
This sequence comes from Pristiophorus japonicus, assembly GCF_044704955.1. Taxonomy (NCBI): domain Eukaryota; kingdom Metazoa; phylum Chordata; class Chondrichthyes; family Pristiophoridae; genus Pristiophorus; species Pristiophorus japonicus. The sequence goes on from NC_092002.1 coordinate 4,523,016, forward strand.
CGGCATGGGCTCGATGGGCCAAATGGTCTCCTTGAGTGCTTCAACCATTCTATGTAGAGGAAATGTTTACACTTGTTGGGAGGGGGGGTGGGGGTGCGGAGGGGGGGGGGAAAGAGGTGGGGGTGTCCAAAAATAGGGATCAGTAATATCAGACAGTCACTAATAAATCCAATGGGGAATTCAGGAGAAACTTCTTTACCCAGAGAGCGGTGAGAATGTGGAACTCGCTGCCACAGGGAGGGGTTGAGGCGAATAGTATCGATGCATTTAAGGGGAAGCTGGATAAACTCACGAGCGAGAAATGAAGAAGGGGGTTAAGCTGATAGGATTATATGAAATGGGGTGGGAGGAGGCTCGTGTGGAGCATTGACCAATTGGGGAGAATGGCCTGTGCTGTAAATTCAATGTATTCTAAGCCACGCAGAACCCTCTGAACACAATGATCTGATCAGAAATCCTAGCAACGGAAGAATGATACATGACCTCTGCAGCGCCTGCAGGACTTTCCCGTGCAAACGCAATTCCAATCACAACTCCACCACTACAGCATTGTATGGGCAAATTCCCTTTTACAGGAGAAATATTAGTGAACCTCCACCCTTAGCAACTCAGGGTTCTCCATCCAATCTTTATCAATAAGCAAAGACTTTGCAGAGGGAGAATCAGAGCTCGGGTTAAATGTACGCTTGAAATAAATTCTCTCATTTGTACAGTAACCAAGAGCATGCTGTACCACAGCTCACAGACTCTCCCTTTTTATGTTCAGACCCAGAGACAACAATCACTGCCTAGTGCGTTCTAGGCCTCACCCTGAGTATTGTGTTCAGTTTTGGTCTCCTAATCTGAGGAAGGACGTTCTTGCTATTGAGGGAGCGCAGCGAAGGTTCACCAGACTGATTCCCGGGATGACAGGACTGACATATGAGGAGAGACTGGATCAACTGGGCTTGTATTCACTGGAGTTTAGAAGAATGAGAGGGGATCTCATAGAAACATATAACATTCTGACGGGACTGGACAGGTTAGAGGCAGGAAGAATGCTCCCAATGTTGGGGAAATCCAGAACCAGGGGTCACAGTCTAAGGATAAGGGGTAAGCCATTTAGGACCGAGATGAGAAGAAATTTCTTCACTCAGAGAGTGGTGAACCTGTGGAATTCTCTACCACAGAAAGTTGTTGAGGCCAGTTCGTTGGATATATTCAAAAGGGAGTTAGATGTGGCCCTTACGGCTAAAGGGATCAAGGGGTATGGAGGGAAAGCAAGAAAGGGGTACTGAGGGAATGATCAGCCATGATCATATTGAATGGTGGTGCAGGCTCGAAGGGTCGAATGGCCTACTCCTGCACCTATTTTCTATGTTTCTATGCTGCTCTCCCTGGTTTAGATTTGTCGACTGCACTACTTTCCAAGGCTCCCCACACTCCTGATCTCCGAAATAAAAAACTAGTTTATGACGACGGGTCACCAATCTGAAACGTCAACTCTCATTTCTCTCACCACTGACGCTGCCTGACCCGCTGAGTATTTCCGGGTTTTAATTTCAGATTTCCAGCATCCGCGGTATTTTGCTCCTGATCTCTCTGGCCTCCCACATTCTACCCCACGCAAACTGGAGGTCATCCCAAAAACGGCTGCCTTGTGTCCTAACTCGCACCGAGTCCCACTCACCCATCACCCCCGTGCTCGCTGCCCCGTGTCCTAAATCGCACCGAGTCCCGCTCACACATCACCCCCTGTGCTCGCTGACCCGTATCCTAACTCGCACCGAGTCCCGCTCACACATCACCCCCTGTGCTCGCTGACCCGTATCCTAACTCGCACCGAGTCCCGCTCACACATCACCCCCTGTGCTCGCTGACCCGTATCCTAACTCGCATCGAGTCCCGCTCACCCATCACCCACTGTGCTCGCTGCCCTGCGTCCTAACTCGCACCGAGTCCCGCTCACACATCATCCCCTGTGCTCGCTGACCCGTATCCTAACTCGCATCGAGTCCCGCTCACCCATCACCCCCTGTGCTCACTGCCCCGTGTCCTAACTCGCACCGAGTCCCGCTCACCCATCACCCACTGTGCTCGCTGCCCCGTGTCCTAACTCGCACCCAGTCCCGCTCACCCATCACCCTCTGTGCTCGCTGCCCCGTGTCCTAACTCGCACCCAGTCCCGCTCACCCATCATCCCCTGTGCTCACTGCCCCGTATCCTAACTCGCATCGAGTCCCGCTCACCCATCACCCACTGTGCTCGCTGCCCCGTGTCCTAACTCGCACCCAGTCCCGCTCACCCATCATCCCCTGTGCTCACTGCCCCGTATCCTAACTCGCATCGAGTCTCGCTCACACATCACCCCCTGTGCTCGCTGACCTACATTGGCTCCATGTTTTCAAATCCCTCCATGACCTCACCCCCTCCCTATATCTGTAATCTCCTCCGGCCCCACAACCCCCCACCACCCCCCCCAAACCGCAATATCTGCGCTCCTCTAATTCTGCTCTCGAGCATCCCTGATTATAACTGCTAAACCATTGGTGGCCGTGTCTTCAGCTGCCTGGGCCCCAAGCTCTGGAACTCTCTCCCTAAACCTCTCTGCCTCTCTATCCTCCTATAAGACGCTCCTTAAAACCTTCCTCTTTGAACAAGCTTTTGGTCATCTGCCCCAATATCTTCTTATGTGGCTCAGTGTCAAATTTATTTGTTCTGTCTTCATCATAGGCGTTCCCTCGAAACGAGGATGACTTGCTTCCACGCCAAAAAAAGGACAAGTTCACAGGACTTCAATGAAGGACCTGAACTACATCCTGAAGGGTGGAAGATGCCTCTGTGTGGATTTTTTTAACGTTGTTGCACACCAGCCACCACATGGGCTTGACAGAGCGAGGTCTTGGTCCAGTGGCAAGGATTACCCAGGACGACTGGAGACCAGCTCTGCTACATGGACCTAGTGCACACACATATCGCAGTGTGGGCTGGTCCCGTGCTGCCCCTGGGCCCCTGGTCCCGAACTCGCGCCTCCCCTGTGCTCCGATCACGTCTCTCTAGTCTCTTGCCGCTCCTTCGCCCCTCCTGCTGTATTTGCCCACGCTCCAATCACCGCCCTGGATCTTTGTTTTGTCTTACAACACTGCCTTTATATAGTTAAAGGCGCTATATAAATACAGGTTGTCGTTGATCTCTGAACACTGGCCACTGCCTCGAGGCAAGTTCTCCCGAAGTACATCACAGCCCGATCCCCTAGAAATCCCCATCGGAAGCTGCAATGCTACACGGATATTTTGCAAACTGCAAAAACCTTGAGGGAGTCTCTCCATGCTGCATAATTTCCATAATTCGAACTTTGCAGGGCAGCCAGAAATGACAAAGTATGCACAGGGAAGCATCGTTTCACATTGGGGGAACAAGATGTTACCAGGTTAAAAATAAACGGCGTTACATTTCAAGTCAACGGCAGCTGAAACAATCAAGACTGCGAAGTAACAAGTTTCATACAGATACTCAAATTATTATTTACACAAGGGGGAGGGGGAAGGTGACGGTGAAATATGATTGGATTTATAATCACAAAAAGCATCAGGGCTCCGTAATAACTCATTTGGTAAAAGGCAGTGTGTAAGGAGATCACATGGCTCCGGTTGGGGTGGAGTGTAGAATGTTTCAGTGTGAGGGGTGTCGCAGTTGTGTGGGGCGGACTGGTTGGGCTGGGTGCTCTTTACCTGTCCACCATTGTTCATTGTTCGTAGGTTTATATGTAACCTTCAGGGCTGCTGACCGAGGGCCGTGCGGCTCTTTGTCGGCCGGCGCAGACACGATGGGCCGGAATGGCCTCCTTCTGCCCTGTAAATTTCTATGTTTCTATGTAATGAGCCGCAGATACCAGAAATACACGAGAGATAAGAATTAGGAGCAGGAGTCGGCCATTCGGCCCCTCGAGCCTGCTCCACCATTCAATAAGATCATGGTTGATCATTGACCTCAATTCCACTTTCCCGCCCGAACCCCATATCCCTAGATACTCCTAGAGTCCAAAAATCTATCGATCTCAGCCTTGAACATACTCAACGATTCAATATCTACAGTCCTTTGGGGTAGAGAGTTCCAAAGATTCACAACTCTCTGAGTGAAGAAATTCCTCATCTCAGTCTTAAATGGCCCACCCCTTATCCTGTGACTATGACCCCTAGTTCCACACTCTCCAACAATTTCTCAGCATCTACCCCATCAATCTCCTTCAGAATCTTGTAAGTTTCAATGAGATCACCTCTCATTCTCTCCAGAGAGTATAGGCCCGTTCTACTCAACCTCTCCTCCTGGGACAACCCTCTCATCCCAGGGATCAGTCTAGTGAACCTTCGTTGCACTGTCCCCAAGGCAAGTATGTCCTTCCTGAGATAGAGACACTAAAACTGTGCACAGTACACCAGGTGTACCAAGTCCCTGTACAATTGTAGCAAGACTTCCTTAGCTAGGCTCCATTACCAGTTTGCAATAGGTTAGCTTAGCTCTACAGGACAGGAGTGTCCTAAGTGCTCCAGAGATTGGGAAGGTAAAAAAATCAGCCAGGCTTATTACCCAGAGATCCCACCACCCACTTCCGTCTCCAACGCTAGAAAATGTGCATCTGCAGACAACAACAACTTGTATTTATATAGCGCCTTTAACGTAGTGAAACGTCCCAGGGCGCTTCACAGGAGCGTTATGCGATAAAAATTTGACACCGAGCCACATAAGTAGAAATTAGCGCAGGTGACCAAAAGCTTGGTCAAAGAGGTCGGTTTTAAGGAACGTCTTGCAGGAGGAAAGAGAGGCGGAGAGGTTTAGGGAGGGAGTTCCAGAGCTTGGGGCCCAGGCAACAGAAGGCACGGCCACCGATGGTAGAGCGATTATAATCAGGGATGCTCAGGAGGGCAGAATTAGAGGAGTGCAGACATCTCGGGGGGGTTGTGGGGGCTGGAGGAGATTACAGAGATAGGGAGGGGCGAGGGACGAAGATCGCCTGCTCTTTCGAAGAGCCAGCACAGGCACGACGGGCCGAATGGCTTCCTTCGGTGCTGTAAGTTTCTTTGATTCTATCAAGAAAGTGAAGGCGGCAGCAGATTGTTACTTTATAAAAGTTAAGAAGATTACACAGGATGAAAGGAAAGCTGGAAAAACAAAGTGCACATGTGGCACTGAGAAGAATATTCTCTAGGTACAGTTGCGAAGGGCGATGATGGGCAGGCACAGTGCCGTAGGAATGTTGAAACGAGTTTAGTCAACGGTTTCCACCATCAAAAGCAGAGCGGTACGGCTAAGCCAGTAATAAAGTTCAGAGAAGATGTAGGTCAGTCATGAAATATTCATTGTACTATTCCTGCAATATTTATACAACCAGGATCTGATGGAATATATCCAATAATGCTTAAAGGAGAGTGGAACTGGTGATTCTAGTCACCAACGCTTCCGAGAGCATTGATCCGTCTTTGAGTAGCTCGGATTGTTGTCCTGCTCATGTCGCCACCACCACTCAGGGCAAATGTTGGGCATGTTCCAACTGGCCTTGCGCCGGAGCCAGGGTAGGAGAAAAGTGGCCAGGCGTCTGGCTCTTTGCTCTCCAGTAACTGCTGCTCCAGGCATGTGTATTGTGGGCATTACGATGCACCATGTTTCACTGTGACAATCCCCATGGCCAAGTACCCTTGGACATCTAGGCTCATATATTTTTTTTTTTAAATAGGAGCAGGAGTCGGCCATTCGGCCCCTCGAGCCTGCTCCGCCATTCGATAAGATCATGGCTGATCTGATCTTGGCCTCAGCTCCACAAACCTTGACTCCCTTATTGTTCAAAGGTCTGTCCATCTCCACCTTAAATATATTCAATGACCCAGCCTCCACAGCTCTCTGGGGCAGAGAATTCCACAGATTCACCACCCTCAGAAGAAATTCCTCCTCATCTCCGTTTTAAATGGGCAACCCCTGAAACTCTGCCCCCTAGTTCTAGATTCCCCCACGAGGGGAAACATCCTCTCTGCATCTACCCTGTCAAGCCCCCTCAGAATCTTATACGTTTCAATAAGATCCCCTCCTATTCTTCTAAACTCCAATGAGTATAGGCCCAACCTTTCTTCATAAGACAACCCCCTCATCTCAGGAAACGTTACAATAAACACACAGGCATCTTCCACCCCCTCAATTGGAGTTCAGGACCTGGAACATCGGGTCGTTCATCGAAACATCTGTGAACTCGTGTGGAAGCAAGTCATCCTCGATCGAGGACCGCCTATGGTGATACTTCCTTAAATAAGAAGACAAAACTGTACGCAGTACTCCAGGTGTGGTCTCACCAATGCCCTGTACATGCATGGAATAGCCACTTGGTTGCGATACCAGAGCGCAGTACCCCAGCAATGGTCAAAGGCTTCAGAAGAGGTGGGGGAAAAATTAGCGTAAAAGGGAAGAGAAGGGGGCGGGAGGGGGAGGAGGAGATAGGCACAAGTGCAACTGGGACGTTGCAATTTATTTAACCTTAACTGTCACAGGATCAACTGTAAAGGCAGAATTCGCATTTCTATAGCGCCTTTCACAACCACAAGATATCCCAAAGTGCTTTACAGCAAGGCTCCACAAACAGCAATTAGATCATCGATTCCATTTGTTTGAGGGATAAATATTGGACAGGACCCCAGGGAGAACTCCTCTGCTCTTCTTCAAAATAGTGCCATGGGATCTTCTGCATCCATTCGAGAGCAGACAGGGCCTTGGTTTAATGTCTCATCCGAAAGACGGCACCTCCGACAGTGCGGATCTCCCTCAGTACTGCCCCACCGACAGTGCGGCGCTCCCTCAGTACTGCCCCTCCAACAGTGCGGTGCTCCCTCAGTACTGCCCCTCCGACAGTGCAGCGCTCCCTCAATACTGCCCCTCCAACAGTGCAGCACTCCCTCAGTTAATTATAACTGCATTCAAGTCTCTTAAGTGGGACTTGAACTTTGTGACTCGGAGTGCTATCCCATCGAGCCACAGCTGACTAGTATGCCGCATGTTGCAGGGAATTAGTTGCAAGTCCATTAGCTCAAATCATAAGATTATGAAACATATCTGACTAAGGCATGGTGTATTTCAGCAATTCACACGAGTCAAGAGAAGGTACGTTATTCTATCAATATCTAATTTACTTCGCTCAAATGTTTACTGTCCCAGACTTCTTCCTTACAGAAGGTCACTGAGGCGCAGGTTGGAGATTCTCTCCCGCTCAATCAGTGGCTTAAGGCTCTATGGAAAACAGCCCAGAAAATCATTTATTCACAGAGGCTGAGCTACCAGAAATGGTTTAAAATCTGATCCCCGAGCCGGGCCTTCTGCCAGTAGCTAAACAGCAACACCCACTACCCCTCCACTGCACTGTTGGAGGGGGCCGTCTTTTGGATGAGACGTTAAACCGAGGTCCCGTCTGCCCTCTCAAGTGGACACAAAAGATCCTATGGCACTATTGCGGAGTGAAGCAGGGAGGTTATCCCTGGTGTCCTGTGGCCAATATTTATCCCGCAGCCAACATCACTAAAAACAGATGATCTGGGTCATTATCACAATGCTGTCCGTGGGAGCTTGCTGTGCGCAAATTGGCTGCCTCGTTTCCTACATTACAACAATGACTACGCTCCAAAAAAGAACTTAATTGGCTGGAAAGCGCTTTGGGATGCCCTGAAGTCATGAAAGGCGCTATACAAATGCACGTTCTTTCTTTCTGTTCTTGGGCGCGCACAGGAAGTGAGAGGAGTTGGTTGTTGTGCATTTGCTCTCTGGGTCACCACACCGCCCGGTGGAGCTCACCACAGATAGTGTGAAAGGGTCGGTGCATCTCATGGAGGTCACGGTCCGAAAAGAGAAACAAAGAAAACTCAGCAAGTACAAACAACAACAACAACTTGTATTTATATAGCGCCGTTAACGTAGTGAAACGTCCCAAGGCGCTTCACAGGAGTGGAATGTTGGCCTTCATTGCAAAAGGGATGGAGTACAAAAGCAGGGAGGTGTTGCTGCAACTGTATAGGGTATTGGTAAGGCCGCACCTGGAGTACTGCGTGCAGTTTTGGTCACCTTACTTAAGGAAGGATATACTGGCTTTGGAGAGGGTACAGAGATGATTCACTAGGCTGATTCGAGAAATGAGGGGGTTACCTTATGATGATAGATTGAGTAGACTGGGTCTTTACTCCTTGGAGTTCAGAAGGATGAGGGGTGATCTTATAGAAACATTTAAAATCATGAAAGGGATAGACAAGATAGAGGCAGAGAGGTTGTTTCCACTGGTCGGGGAGACTAGAACTAGGGGGCACAGCCTCAAAATACGGGGGAGCCAATTTAAAACCGAGTTGAGAAGGAATTTCTTCTCCCAGAGGGTTGTGAATCTGTGGAATTCTCTGCCCAGGGAAGCAGTTGAGGCTAGCTCATTGAATGTTTTCAAGTCACAGATAGATAGATTTTTAAGCAATAAGGGAATTAAGGGTTACGGGGAGCGGGCGGGTAAGTGGAGCTGAGTCCACGACCAGATCAGCCACGATCTTATTGAATGGCGGAGCAGGCTCGAGGGGCTAGATGGCCTACTCCTGTTCCTAATCCTTATGTTCTTATGTCATGACATAAAAATATGACACCGTGCCGCATAAGTAGAAATTAGTAGAAAATGTTAGGTTTTAAGGAGCGTCTTGAAGGAGGATAGAGAGGTAGAGAGGCGGAGAGGTTTAGGGAGGGAGTTCCAGAGCTTGGGGCCCAGGCAACAGAAGGCACGGCCACCGATGGTGGAGCGATTATAATCAGGAATGCTCAGGAGGGCAGAGTTAGAGGAGCGCAGACATCTTGGGGGGGTTGTGGGGCTGGAGGAGATTTCAGAGATAGGGAGGGGTGAGGGCCATGGAGGGATTTGAAAATAAGGATGAGAATTTTGAAATCGAGGCGTTGCTTAACCGGGAGCCAATGTAGGTCAGTGAAGGCATCTTTTAGCCACGGCAGGCATTTCAATACCTCCTCCGAAGGGCGAGATGCCCATCATATAGTTCCATTTCCTTTTCAAGCCTGCAGATGAAGGAGTCTGGTCATGCTCATGCCTGGAGTAACCCGTATCAAAAAATTCCTCACTACTGAACCTCGTTTGTCTAATGGAATTCCAGCAATCTGGCATGAAATGCTTTACGCACCAGAACCAGCTTGAACAGATGTGACTGTGAAATTGAGGAGTGTTTTTTTTTAAAAAGTGTCTACAATAGATTAACAATCTTGCGTATGAGTGAACTCCTTGTTCACAAACCACTTCCTTTTTGATTTTTGGTCACACTTCTAGGTCAACATTGAAATTGCTCAGTTATAACAGGAATTTTCTATGTAAACACCTCCAGTAACACTGTAGTAATGGCAGCAACCACCAGGCAGCGTTGTGGTGTCTCCAGCTCCTGTTCTTGCACACCACTGTGTCCTGACACGCTGAGCAACTTCATGAGGTTTACATAAAGCAGCCTTTTCAATCTTCAACCAGCAATGTTGCAGGAACACAAGAGATATTTGGATGATGTTTTTGAAGAAACATTTATACGTAATCACCATCACCCTGGTAAAGTGGAGTGCTTCAGCATCAGAAATACAACACGCATCAAAATTAAATATCGTTAAAAATTGAAGCACACATTTTAATTATGGAAATTTGAATTTTGGACAAAGCTGATACCTAAATGAAATTAGATAAAGCACACTGGTGTTCTCTCCAATCTCTTCTAATTAATTCCCCTGCTCTCGGTTAGTGCTGGGCTACAATCCACCTCCGGTACATCACGTGTGAGCTAGACAACGGGAGCTGACACACTATTTGAAGTGGAGTTATCACAGCCAAGTCCAATCCTATCCTCAGCTGACAGCCACGCGTGCTGGCCTGTTGGACACGGTATCACTCTTACCTCGGAGTCAGAGGATTGAGGCTCCGAGCCCCACCAACCAGGCTGACACTTCAGTGCTATCCTGCGGACGAGACAGTAAACCAAGGCTTGCTTCAGTGTGTCTCATGACTTTAAAGATTCCAAATGCACTATTCAACAGAGGAACGGAAGCGATTTCCTGGTGTCCTGGTCACCATTAACAAACTGATCGTTGCCTTAATTGCTGGGATCTTGCTATGCGCACAATGGCCATTGTGTTAACCAACAAAATAACAGCCACTGCGCTTCAATCAGAAATAGGAGCAGGAGTTGGCCCCTCGAGCCTGCTCTGCCATTCAATATCACGGCTGATCCGATCTTGGCCTCAACTCCACTTTCCTGCCTGTTCCCCATAACCCTCAACTCCCCTGTAATTCAAGAATCTGTCCCTCTCCACCTTAAATATATTCAATGACCCAGCCTCCACAGCTCTCTGGGGCAGAGAATTCCAAAGATTCACGACCCTCAGAGAAGAAATGTCTCCTCATCTCCGTCTTAAATGGGCGACCCCTTATTCTGAAACTATGCCCCCTAGTTCTAGATTCACCCACGAGGGGAAACATCCTCTCTGCATCCACCCTGTCCAGCCCCCTCAGAATCTTACATGCTTCAATAAGATCACCTCTCATTCTTCTAAACTCCAATGAGTATAGGCCCAAACTGCTCAACCTTTCTTCAAAGTATTACATTCTAGGTTCAGATCAGGGCAGAGACAGGTCACACAAATTCGGACTTTGAAACTTCAACATCCGAGAGCTGTAAACTCAACCAACTCCACATTCATCAAGACAGTGAAACCAAAGCCATCAATCTGCCTCTACCAATTCACCAGCCACACACACCTTTAGACCAGTGCTACCTCACAACACAGCCTTACACCAGTCCTACATCACCACAGTGACTACACTTCAAAAGTACTTCATCGGCTGTAATGCGCTTTGCGACGTCCCGAGGTAAGGCGCTATATAAATGCAAGTCTTTCTTTCTTTCTTTATAGACCAAAGGCAAATATTACAGTGGCCGAAAATCTATCAGACATCACATCATCCAGAAGAGCTGACAATCACATGGTCGACTTCAATCCACCCCGCTGTTTGGTAGACAAACACGGCAGCCAACTTGACCACATGAAGGTCTCACAAACAGCCAATGAGATGAATGATGACCGATCGGTGCTGGCACTGTTGGTTGAGGGCCGAAAGGAGCAGCTTCATTTTACACAAGAAATATTGCATGGTGACGGGGCTGCACTTTTTCACCTTCAATTAAAATGGAAGGATCCACTTCTGCTTCCTAGCAGGCTCTATCCATTGGGTAATTTGTGTGGTAATGTGTGTGTGTGTGTGTGTGACGCTGATCTTTGAGAAAATTATTTACCGCAACAACATCTTGATTTATAGTGAATCAGGAAGTTTTGGTTAGGTGGGAACAAGCTTAGGTTTTTAATTGGGTATAGATTGTAGGAGGAATGGAATTCAAATCGTTTTGAAATTCTCAGAAAGAGCAAGTCAGAGTTGGAGACAGTGCAAAGGGCCTTGGTTTCAATGTTGCAACGCTGTTAGTAGGAGTCAGAGAGTCACTACGGCACAGAAGGAGGCCATTCGGCCCATCAAGTCCATGCCGGCTCTCTGGAAAGCAATCCAGTCAGTCCCATTCTCCCGCTCTATCCCTGCAAGTTCATTTCCCTCAATTGACTGTCAATATTCTTTTGAAATCATTGATCGTCTTTGCTTCCACCACCCTCGCCGGTAGCAAGCTCCGGGTCATCACCACTCGCTGCATAAAAGAGAGAGAGAGCCCGAGAGAGAGAGTGAGTGAGTGAGTGCCCGAGAGAGAGTGAGTGAGTGAGTGCCCGAGAGAGAGTGAGTGAGTGAGTGCCCGAGAGAGAGTGAGTGAGTGAGTGCCCGAGAGAGAGTGAGTGAGTGCCCGAGAGAGTGAGTGCCCGAGAGAGAGAGAGAGAGTGAGTGTCCGAGAGAGAGTGAGTGCCCGAGAGAGAGAGTGAGAGTGAGTGTCCGAGAGAGAGTGTCCGAGAGAGAGAGTGAGTGTCCGAGAGAGAGAGTGTCCGAGAGAGAGTGTCCGAGAGAGAGTGTCCGAGAGAGAGTGAGTGAGTGCCCAAGAGAGAGAGTGAGTGTCCGAGAGAGTGAGTGTCCGAGTGAGTGAGTGCCCGAGAGAGAGAGTGAGTGCCCGAGAGAGAGAGTGAGTGCCCGAGAGAGAGAGTGAGTGCCCGAGAGAGAGTGTCCGAGAGAGAGAGTCCGAGAGAGAGAGTCCGAGAGAGAGAGAGTGTCCGAGAGAGTATGGCTCTGTCAGAGTGTGAACATAAGAACATAAGAATTAGGAGCAGGAGTAGGTCATCCGGCCCCTCGAGCCTGCTCCACCATTCAATAAGATCATGGCTCATCTGAGCTTGGCCTCAACTCCACTTTCCTGCCTGTTCCCCATAACCCTTGACTGCCCTGAGTCTCTGTAAGTGTGTGTCTGTCAATGTGCAGTGATCTGTCAGTGTGCGGTGGTCTGTCAGTGTGTGCCTGTCAGTGTGTGTGCCTGTCAGTGTGTGGGTCTGTCAGTGTGTGACTGTGAGAGTGTGTGCCTGTCAGTGTGTGGGTCTGTCAGTGTGTGAGTGTGTGCCTGTGGGAGTGTGTACTTGTGAGTCTGCCAGTGTGTGTGGGTCTGTCAGTGTGTGACTGTCAGTGTGCGGGGGGTCTGTCAGTGTGCGGTAGTCTGTCAGTGTGTGTGCCTGTCAGTGTTCGGGGGGGGGGGTCTGTCAGAGTGTGTGGGCCTGAGAGTGTGTGGGGGTCTGTCAGTGTGAGTGGATCTGTCAGTGTGTGTGTGCCTGTGAGTGTGCCTGTCAGTGTGTGTGGGGGTCTGTCAGTATGTGTGTATGTGTGCCTGAGAGTGTGTGTGTGGGTCTGTCAGTGTGTGTGTGTGCCTGTGAGAGCGTGTGCCTGTGAGTCTGTGTAGGGGAGAACATGTCCCTGTGGAATTCTATCACAATGTTCAGCCACTGATGAGTTTAAAGGGTTCGCTGAGCTCATATTTCACACACACACACACACACACTCTGACTCCTCATCTATAGGCAAAACCTCCCTGCACTTTCCTCAAAGACTCAACACATTATGTAAACTTCTCACATCTCCAGTGCCACAAGAAACCACCGCAGCAACACAATCTAAACTGGCAGAGGGTTTGCTCAGTGCCCTGGCTGTGTGAAGATGATGCGGGAGCGCTGCTGGGGCCCACTCGGCATTTCTCACAGCCACGCTGGGTTTTAATCGGTGACTCATTAACAGATAACTCCGCAGAATAAAAAAAAACAAAATCACGATTCCAGGCTCAACTTTCAACACTTACCTCACAAGCTCTCCATTTCTGTTTTTGTTTAAAGAAAACTAGTCCAGCTTTTGTCCTTCAAGAATTTCGGACACTTTGCATAGACAGAATCATTTCCTCGTACTCCTTTTCAGCTTCCCAGATAAAGAGGTCAATGTTTTCCCTACAGTCACAGGGATTATGTTACACCAGTTTCGTTGGTCCTGTCGCTGAACCACTCAAAACAAGTTTCGTGACGTTTGCCGGAGCATGGCTACGCCCCCTCATCAAGCACTAACCGCAGGAGTGGAGTTTCACGTAGTTTTTGAGCCTCTTACAAATGCTGAGTGCTCGGGCTGGATTCAGCCTTACTCTCAGGCTCTGCTAGCACTGCTTTATGCATCCTTCAGTCACCGGAATCCAGCACAAGTGACCCCGAGGAGAGAGTTGGGGGCCGAGGTAGACCTCCTCACCCAAAGCAACAGAAGTGTCGGCCGTGGCTCAGTGGGCAGCACCCTCGCCTCTGAGTCACAAGGTTGTGGTTCGAGTCCCACTCCAGGGACTTGAGCACTGAAAAAAAAATCTAGGCTGACACTCCCAGTGCAGCGCTGAGGGAGCGCCGCACTGTCGGAGGGGCAGCGCTGAGGGAGCGCCGCACTGTCGGAGGGGCAGCGCTGAGGGAGCGCCGCACTGTCGGAGGGGCAGCGCTGAGGGAGCGCCGCACTGTCGGAGGGGCAGCGCTGAGGGAGCGCCGCACTGTCGGAGGGGCAGCGCTGAGGGAGCGCTGCATTGTCGGAGGCGTGGTGCTGAGGGAGTGCTGCACCGTCGGAGAGGCAGCACTGAGGGAGTGCTGCACTGTCGGAGGGGCCGTCTTTCGGATGAGACATTAAACCGAGGTCCCATCTGCTCTCTCAAGTGGATGTAAAAGTTCCCACTGTACTAATTCAAAGAAGAGCAGGGGAGTTATCCTTGGTGTCCCGGCCAATATTTATCCCTTAGTCAACATAACCAAAAAAAACAGATTATCTGGTCATTATCACATTGCTGTTTGTGTGAGCTGTGCGCAAATTGGCTGCCACGATTCCCACATTACAACAGTGACTACACTCCAAAATTTACTTCATTGGCTGTAAAGCGCTTTGAAGACGTCCGGTGGTCGTGAAAGGCGCTATATAAGTGCAAGTCTTTCAACAGAGGGGTCGAGGAGCTGCAGATTAATGAGTAGGCATTCATCTCCAAAGACTGCCCCTGTTTTGATTTCTTAACTGAGTCCAGAATTGTGCCTCTTCCCGTGCAGTGACTCGATAGTTTGGTAGCTGACGGCCATATGCCTCCCTGCCCACAATCAGCATGGGCTTGACTAAGCTATACAAAGAGAAGGGGGCGGAAAGGCTTGTATTTAGACAAGCACGTCCCTCAAACGTCCAAGTACTCAGTGTACAATGGATTACTTTCAAGTGCTGTGATTGCCGTCATCTTGGCAAACCCGCCAGTCACTCTGCACACAGCAAGCTCCCACCAACAACAATCAGATGAATCATTGGTCACATTTTCTTGGTGGGTACTGGTTGGTCAGATATTGGGATAAGCTCCTTGCTCTTTTTCAAATTGTGAAACGGGATCGTTAACACTCATATTATAGAATTTGCAGCATTGAAATAGGCCCAATTAGTCTGTGCCGGTGTTTATGCTCCACACAAATCTCCTCCCATCTTACTTCAGCTCACTCTATCAGCATATCCTTCTATTCCTTTCTCTCACATGTACTTATCGAGCTTCCCTTTAAAAGTCGGACAGGAATTTTGGACACTTTCTAAAAAATCATTTCCTCATTCTATTTGCCTCAACTGCTCTTTGTGGTAGCGAGTTCCACATTCTACCACTTTCTGGGTCAAGAGGTTTCTTCTGAATTCTTTATTGGGTTTATTAGTGACCAACTTATATTTATGGGCCTGAGTTTTGGACTGCCCTACAACCGGGGGACCTGGGTTCAAACAGATAGGATGCAAAACTCCATTGTGTGTGTTGTCTCAACTCAGTTCCTAGCAGGGGTCAGCCTTGCCTCAGTGGGCAGCACTCTTGCCTCAGAAGGTTGTAGGTTCAAGTCCCACTCCAGAGACTTGAGCACATAATCTAGGCTGACATTCCAGTGCATTGCTGAGAGAGTGCCACACTGTCGGAGGGGCAGTACTGAGGGAGTGCTGCACTGTCGGAGGGGCAGTACTGAGGGAGCGCCGCACTGTCGGAGGGGCAGTACTGAGGGAGCGTTGCACTGTCGGAGGGGCAGTACTGAGGGAGTGCTGCACTGTAGGAGGGGCAGTACTGAGGGAGCACCGCACTGTCGGGAGGGGCAGTACTGAGGGAGCGCCGCACTGTCGGAGGGGCAGTACTGAGGGAGCGCCGCACTGTCGGAGGGGCAGTACTGAGGGAGCGCCGCACTGTCGGAGGGGCAGTACTGAGGGAGCGCCGCACTGTCGGGAGGGGCAGTACTGAGGGAGCACCACACTGTCGGAGGTGCCGTCTTTCAGATGAGACGTTAAACCGAGGCTGCTATCTCAGGTAGACACAGAATATCCCACGGCACTATTTCGAAGAAGAGCAGGGGGAGTTCTCCCAAGTGTCCCGGGGCCAATATTTATCCCTCAATCAACATCACAATCGTTTGTGGGAGCTTGCTGTTTCCAAATTGGCCGCCTTTCCTACGTGACAACAGTAACTACACTCCAAAAGTACTTTACTGTCTGTAAAGTGATTTGAGGCTTCCGGAGGTCATGGTTTGTGGTCACGGGCCAAGAGTATAAAATTGCCCCATATCTCGCATTCACGGCAATCTGATTCAGGATGGCTGGTATGGAGACAATGTCTTAAGGTCGTGAGACATGTTGGGGCAAAGTAGAAGGAGACTTAATCTGCATCTGGCTGTACTATAACTCACCACTGAATGCCTGATGCTGACACTGGTTGCCTCCAATGAGAAGAAATCCAGCCCTCACCTCGACGAGGACAAGAAAAATTGAGAATCCAACTAAACCACCGAAAGCAAGGCTTGAATTTATATAGCACCTTTCACAATCACCAGACGTCTCAAAGCACTTTACAGCCAATGAAGTACTTTTGGAGTGTAGTCACTGTTGTAATGTGGGAAACACGGCAGCCAATTTGCGCACAGCAAGCTCCCACACACAGCAATGGGATAATGACCAGATAATCTGTTTTTTTGTGTTATGTTGATTGAAGGATAAATATTGGCCCCAGGACACCGGGGAGAACTCCCCTGCTCTTCTTTGAAATCTTTTACGTCCACTTGAGAGGTCAGATGGGACCTCGGTTTAACGTCTCATCCGAAAGCCCCACAGTGCAGCACCCCCTCAGTATTGTCCTTCCGACAGTGCAGTGTTCCCTCAATACTGCCCCTCCGACATTGTGGCGCTCCCTCAGTACTGCCCCTCCAACAGTGCGGTGCTCCCTCAGTACTGCCCCTCCAACAGTGCGGCGCTCCCTCAGTACTGCCCCTCCAACAGTGCAGCGCTCCCTCAATACTGCCCCTCCGACAGTGCAGCGCCCCCTCAGTACTGCCCCTCCGACAGTGCAGCGACCCCTCAGTACTGCCCCTCCGACAGTGCAGCGACCCCTCAGTACTGCCCCTCCGACATTGCGGCGCTCCCTCAGTACTGCCCCTCCAACAGTGCGGCGCTCCCTCAGTACTGCCCCTCCGACAGTGCGGCGCTCCCTCAGTACTGCCCCTCCGACATTGCGGCGCTCCCTCAGTACTGCCCCTCCAACAGTGCGGCGCTCCCTCAGTACTGCCCCTCCAACAGTGCGGCGCTCCCTCAGTACCGTACTGGAGTGTCAGCTTGGATTTTTATGCTCAAGTCGCTGGAGTGGGGCTTGAACCCACAATCTTCTGACTCAGAGGCGAGTGTGTTGCCCACTGAACCACGGCTGACACGGAGAGGAGAACTGCAAAGGAGGACAGCTTTGAGAATGCGCTAAAGTTTGAGCCTCGAGTACCCTCTTGTATTTGGACTTAGTCTTCATGCGATGCACCCGCAGGCTTTAAATCACCTGCGGACAACAGCTCATAAAATCTCATGAAGCAAGGAGTGAAATCTACAGATCCCATAAATCTGACTCGTGCATGTGGAACAGCGAGAGCACTCAATTAACCTGCAGTCTGCACCACTGATCTGGTTATCGTTTGCCCGACAGCAGAGTTATGCACCGGCTGCATAAATGTTCACGTGCCCGTCAGCAGGCTGGTATACTGGTGGAAAAGCACCAAACCGATGGCAATGGGTTTGGAGGCTCCAGGGTTGGCAGCCCAATGCCGAGGGTGAAAGAGACGAGTTTGCATCGCTTCTTTGCTGCATGCTGTGGGAGGATTGGCTTTCATCCGATCTACGGCACAGAAACAGGCCATTCGGCCTAACCAGTCCATGCCGGCGTTTATGCTCCACTCGAGCCTCCTCCCGTCTTTCCTCATCCATCTCTATCAGCATAACCCTCTATTCCCTTCTCCCCCATATCCTTGTCTAGCCTCCCCTTAAATGCATTTATGCTAATCGCTTCAACCACTCCCTGTGGCAGCGAGTTCCACATTCTCACCGCTCTCTGGGTAAACAAGTTTCTTCTGAATTCCCCATTGGATTTCTTGGTGACTTATATTGATGTTCTATTTCAGATTTCAGCATCCGCAGTATTTTGCTTTTGTTTTTGTTATATTGATGGCCTCTAGTTTTGCTCTTCCCCACAAGTGGAAACACTATCTCTGTTTGTCTACAAAACCTTTTGTAATTTCAAAGACCTCTATTGGGGAAGGGGCGAGAGGGCCAGTGGGTGGAAGAATCACGTATGATTCGCTTTACTACCAGTTTGCTCAGGTTTTTCTCTCTTGCCCCCTCCCCCAGAAAGTGTCAACTCTTACCGGGCTCCACAGGTCTGGACCCCCTCCTACTTTACCCAATGACCGGTCTTCATGTCTGGACACAGACAAGGATCATCAGCCTATTTATCCACAGTCGTCGTGGAGCAGGCGGAGAATGGTGACAAACGTTTGGGGGCAGCCGAAACGGAGGAGGACGCTCCATAGACCCTCGCGGTTGACAGTGTCAAAGGCCTTTGTGAGGTCAAAGAAGGCCATGTACAAGGGTTGGTGCTGTTCCCTACATTTCTCTTGTAGTTGTCGCGCGGTGAAGATCGTGTCCGTTGTACGCCTCAGTGGACACGTTGTACCCTTTAGTCCGCTTGCCTGACATGAGCTGAGCAAGTGCTCCACTCCTGCGCGGCAAGCGAGCCCCAAGTGGGCAGAGGAAACGTTTCAAGGACACCCTCAAAACCTCCGTGTAACATCCCCACCGGCACCTGGGAATCCCTGGTCAAAGACTGTCCAAAGTGGAGGAAGAGAATCCGGGAGGGCGCTGAGCACCTCGAGAATCGTCGCCGAGAGCATGCAGAAACCAAGCGCAGGCAGTCGAAGGAACGTGTGGCAAACCTGTCCCATCCTCCCCTTCCCTCAACGACTGTCTACCCCACCTGCGACAGAGACTGTAATTCCCGTATTGGATTATTCAGTCACCTGAGAACTCACTTTTAGAGTGGAAGCAAGTCTTCCTCGATTTCGAGGGACTGCCTATGATGATGATGATGATGACGATATCCACGGTGGTGGTGGGAGGGATACTGGTCAACACAGCCAAGCTTGATCTCGCACTTATCCACATCCGTCTGCTCGCGATCAACAGCAGGAACCCTGGCCGATCTTCCCCTTACCTCGCGAAGGGGGAAGCGTGCTGTCCCTATCACCACTCAGCCCGAGATCAGCCGGCAAATAACCCAAAAATGACCTTCAGGGTTTCAATGGCTGGGTTTCACAGTGCAGTCGCTGGAGGCTATTAAATAAATAGCAATGATGCAAGTCTGAAGGTTGATTGCGTTCTCATTATCATCAGCAAAAATGGTGCAACAATTTCAGTGGGGAGTCATACCTAAAGAGGGCTGCGACTGGCAGGAACTTAGACAGACTGAGACACTAAATTACACATCACCAACGAAAGCATTTTAAAATAAAAGTTGCTTGTATATGGACACCATTTTGAGTGCCGCACTGTCGGAGGGGCAGTACTGAGGGAGTGCCGCACTGTCGGAGGGGCAGTACTGAGGGAGTGTCGCACTGTCGGAGGGGCAGTGCTGAGGGAGTGCTGCACTGTCGGAGGGGCAGTACTGAGGGAGTGCCGCACTGTCGGAGGGGCAGTGCTGAGGGAGTGCTGCACTGTCGGAGGGGCAGTACTGAGGGAGTGCCGCACTATCGGAGGGGCAGTACTGAGGGAGTGTCGCACTGTCGGAGGGGCAGTACTGAGGGAGCGCCGCACTGTCGGAGGGGCAGTACTGAGGGAGCACCGCACTGTCGGAGGGGCAGTACTGAGGGAGTGCCGCACTGTCAGAGGTGCCGTCTTTCGGATGAGACGTTAAACTGAGTCTGCCCTCTCAAGTGGACGTAAAGGATCCCATGGCACTATTTCGAAGAAGAGCAGGGGAGTTAACCCAAGTATCCTGGTCAATATTTATCCCTCAATCAACATCACCACGACAGATTATCTGATCATTATCACATCGTTGTTTGTGGGAGCTTGCTGTGAGCAAATTGACTGCCATAGTTCCCACACTACAACCATGACTCCACTCCAAAAAAGTACTTCATTGGCTGGAAAGGGCTTTGGAGCGTCCTGAGGTCCTGAAAGGCGCTATATAAATGCAAGTCTTCCTTTTTACTTTTCTCTTATTGGGATTTCAGTATAGCAGCAGAGCGCATTACGTTTTAATCCATCCACTTGTAAAGCATTTAAATATAAATTTAGATTTTGCCCTTTCATACATGGGTTGCATCGGAAGCGAGTATTTTGAGCTGCACAACACTAGGGGCAAGTACGGGTGCTTTCATATCCATCAATGATAACAACTTGTATTTATATAACGTCTTTAACATCGCATGGTGCTTCACAGAAGTGTTATAAGACAAAAAAAAGATGTTTTGACACTGAGCCAGATCAGAAGAAATTACGGCAGATGACCAAAAGAGGGAGGTTTTAAGGAGCACCTTGAAAGAGAGAGAGGTAGAGAGGCGGAGAGGTTTAGGGAGGGAGTTCCAGAGCTTGGGGCCCAGGCAACAGAAGGCACGGCCACCGATGGTGGAGCGATTATAATCAGGGATGGTCAAGAGGGCAGAATTAGAGGAGCGCAGATATCTTGGGGGGATATATGATGGGAGCGATTTGATTGTCGCACATTAAAGCACATCATCATAAAGGGTTTTGATAGAATAAATGAGACACTGTTTCCAGTGGCAGAAGGGTCGGTAACCAGAGGGCACAGATTTATGCCGATTGCCAAAAGAACCCGAGGGGGAGATGAGGAAAAAAAAAATGACGCAGCGAGTTGTTGTGATCGGGAACGCGCTGCCTGAAAGGGCGGTGGGAGCAGATTCAACAGTAACTTTCAAACTGGGAATTGGATAAATACTTGATGAGGAGAAATTTGCGGGGCTGTGGGGAAAGAGCGGGGGGAGTGGGACTGATTGGATCGCTCTGTCACAGAGCCGGCACAGGCACGATGGGCCGAATGGCCTCTTCCTGTGCAGCATCATTCTATGCACAACACTGAAATTAAATTTTCCCGATAGAATATACGTACTGATGCACTAAATACGTCTAATGACAACGCTGGACTTCTACATCAGTCCCAATGGAAAGCCCCTCCTCTCGTGTCAGTATACCGGTCCCAGGGATCGCGCCTCCCACACAAGGGCAACTCTTCAAAGGCGGTTTGCTCAGTTTGCCCAGAGCACCCACCATGGCTCTCTGCTGTGTTTACATAATTCTGCCGGTTATTATCCAACTGCAGCGGCTCAATGTATTTTTGAACAAGGGCCACCCTCATCTCCCTGCCAATTGCTAATATTAGATTTATGGAGCAAAAATATATTTCAGTTTGGCTAACAATCTGGAAAAAAAAATTTATCTTGTCGTATCGCAGTGATGAATTTCATAACCGGAGCGCATTATTTTGTGACTATCAAAGCTTTACAAGTGATTGTGGGGAAATCCCAGCCCTGTGCCAACTTCAGAATTTATGTTCAATTTTAGACTAACTCCCACTTATTGCCAGTCTACTTCATTCATAGAATGTTGCACAACTGTAAAAATTTACTGACAGCACATGGGAATGAAGAAAAGGCTGAGTTATTCCTCCAGGTGTCTCAATTAAAGTGCTCATTTGTCAGTGTTAAGCTGTGCAACACGGGTTGGCTGTCAGCACAGATTATCTTTAGTTCGGTTCTTTGCTCGGATTGTGGTTTCCAAATCCCGCTCTAAAGGGGAAGGCTATGTTGAGGAGGGAGAGTATCACAGTAATAACAGAATCACAGAACGGTTACAACACAGAAGGCCATTCGGCCCATCGAGCCCGTGCCGGCTCTCTGCAGGAGCACCTCAGCCAGTCCCACTTCCCCCGTCCTTTCCCCTGAAATTTTTTTTCCTTCAGGTACTTATCCAACTCCCTTTTGAAAGCCACGATTGAGTCTGCCTCCACCACCCTCTCAGGCAGCGCATTCCAGATCCTAACCACTCGCTGCGTAAAAAGGTTTTTCCTCATCCTGATGGGATGCATCCCGGGGTATTAGGAGAGATGGCGGAAGTTATAGCAGATGCATTCGTTATAATCTACCAAAGTTCTCTGGACTCTGGGAAGGTACCAGCAGATTGGAAAGCAGCTAATGTAACGCCTCTGTTTAAAAAAAAGAGACAGACAAAAGGCAGGTAACTATAGGCCGGTTAGTTTAACATCTGTAGTGGGGAAAATGCTTGAAGCTATCATTAAGGAAGAAATAGCAGGACATCTAGATAGGAATAGTGCAATCAAGCAGACGCAACATGGATTCATGAAGGGGAAATTACGTTTAACTAATTTACTGGAATTCTTTGAGGATATAACAAGCATGGTGGATAGAGGTGTACCGATGGATGTGGTGTATTTAGATTTCCAAAAGGCATTCGATAAGGTGCCACACAAAAGGTTACTGCAGAAGATAAAGGTATGCGGAGTCAGAGGAAATGTATTAGCATGAATCGAGAATTGGCTGGCTAACAGAAAGCAGAGAGTCGGGATAAATGGGTTCTTTTTGGGTTGGAAATCGGTGGTTAGTGGTGTGCCACAGGGATCGGTGCTGGGACCACAACTGTTTACAATATACATAGATGACCTGGAAGAGGGGACAGAGTGTAGTGTAACAAAATTTGCAGATGACACAAAGATTAGTGGGAAAGCGGGTTGTGTAGACGACACAGAGAGGTTGCAAAGAGATTTGGATAGGTTAAGCGAATGGGCTAAGGTTTGGCAGATGGAATACAATGTCGGAAAATGTGAGGTCATCCACCTTGGAAAAAAAAACAGTAAAAGGGAATATTATTTGAATGGGGAGAAATTACAACATGCTGAGGTGCAGAGGGACCTGGGGGTCCTTGTGTATGAATCCTAAAAAGTTAGTTTGCAGGTGCTGCAGGTAATCAGGAAGGCGAATGGAATGTTGGCCTTCATTGCGAGAGGGATGGAGTACAAAAGCAGGGAGGTCCTGCTGCAACTGTACAGGGTATTGGTGAGGCCGCACCTGGAGTACTGCGTGCAGTTTTGGTCACCTTACTTAAGGAAGGATATACTAGCTTTGGAGGGGGTACAGAGACGATTCACTAGGCTGATTCCGGAGATGAGGGGGTTACCTTATGATGATATATTGAGTAGACTGGGTCTTTAATCATTGGAGTTCAGAAGGATGAGGGGTGATCTTATAGAAACATTTAAAATAATGAAAGGGATAGACAAGATAGAGGCAGAGAGGTTGTTTCCACTGGTCGGGGAGACTAGAACTAGGGGGCACAGCCTCAGAATACGGGGGAGTCAATTTAAAACCGAGTTGAGAAGGAATTTCTTCTCCCAGAGGGTTGTGAATCTGTGGAATTCTCTGCCCAAGGAAGCAGTTGAGGCTAGCTCATTGAATGTATTCAAATCACAGATAGATAGATTTTTAACCAATAAGGGAATTAAGGGTTCCGGGGAGCGGGTGGGTAAGTGGAGCTGAGTCCACGGCCAGATCAGCCATGATCTTGTTGAATGGCGGAGCAGGCTCGAGGGGCTAGATGGCCTACTCCTGTTCCTAATTCTTATGTTCTTATGTTCTCATGTCGCCTTCTGCGTCCCTCTGTGTCCCTCTGGTTCTCTACCCTTCCACCAATGGGAACAGTTTCTCTCGATCTACTCTGTCCAGTTCCCTCATGATTTTGAACAACTCGATCAAATCTCCTCTCAACTCCAAGGAGAACAACCCCAGCTTCTCCAGCCTCTCCATGTCACTGAAGTCCCTCATCCTTGGAATCATTCTCGTAAATCTTTTCTGTAGTTTTAATTAAAACGATTTCTCCAACCTCTTAAGTGAATTATTCCTGAACATACAAGTATGGAGTTCCAAAAAGTCGTTCAGCCCATTAAGTGCATACATAATCTCTGCCATCAAAGAAAAGAAAAAAAATTGCTATTATACAGCATCATTCACATCCTTAGGATGGCCCAAATTGCTTCATAGATAATGACCTACTTTTTTTTTTTGAAGTGGTCATTTAGTAATCACATAAATGTGGCAGCCAATCCGTATAGCAAGAGGCCACAACAAGAATGAGATAAATGACCATTTAATCCATTTTGATGGTTGAGGGATAAATCTCGGCTCAGGGTACCAGGAGAAATCTCCTGCTGCTCTTCAAATATCATGATCAGATCTTGGATGTCCGTTTCAATGGGCAAGCAGTTTAACATCTCACTTCAAAGACGGCACTTCCGACAATGCAGCACTCCCTCAGTACGGCACTTGTGAGAGCCTGGGGTGTGTGTGTGTGTGTGTGTGTGTTCAAGGCCTGGAGTGGGGCTTGAACCTAAAGCCTTCTGGCTCAGAGGAAAGAGTGTCACCAGCACGGCCAGGCTGACGAAGATGCCGGTTCTAGAGTGGCTCAGGTGGATGGTTAGGATCTCGTGGCACTATGTGAAGGGAGGCAAGAAGTGTTGGCCGTCCAACATTCCTTCCTCAAACTACACCAGCAAAAACAGATCAACTGGTCATTCATCTCAGTGCTCTTTCTGGGATCTTGTGGTGCCCAAAATGGCTCATGTTTAGCTACGCAGCATATAAACTAGGTGCAGGAGTAGGCCATTGGGTTCTTCGAGCCTGCACCATCATTCAATATGATCATGGCTGATCATGCAATTTCAGTACCTAATTCCTGCTTTCTCTCCATCCCTTTAGCCGTAAGGGCCACATCTAACTCCCTCTTGAATATATCTAACGAACTGGCCTCAACAACTTTCTGTGGTAGAGAATTCCACAGGTACACAATTCTCTGAGTGAAGAAGTTTCTCCTCATCTCGGTCCTAAATGGCTTACCCCTCATCCTTAGACTGTGACCCTTGGTTCCGGACTTCCCCAACATCGGGAAAATTCTTCCTGCATCTAACCTGTCCAATCCCGTCAGAACTTTATATGTTTCTATGAGATCCCCTCTCATTCTTCTAAATTCCAGTGAATATAAGCCTTGTCGATCCAATCTTTCTTCATAGGTCAGTCCTGTCATCCCGGGAATCAGTCTGGTGAACCTTCGCTGCACTCCCTCAATAGCAAGAATGTCCTTCCTCAGATTAGGAGACCAAAACTGTACACAATATTCCAGGTGTGGCCCCACCAAGGCACTGTACAACTGCAGTAAGACCTCCCTGCTCCTATACTCAAATCCTCTCGCTATGAAGGCCAACATGCCATTTGCCAGTTACTGCATTCAGTGATTCTATTTCAGAAGGGCATTCAATCTTTTGAGAGGTGTGATGAGGTCTAAATAAATTAGATTTGATACACTGACGGCCATGCAAATTGGCTTTTCATTCCTTTCTCATACCCTCCTCCTCCTCCTCCCCCACCCCCGCCATTTCCCCATCAGATGAGATATCACAAAACTAGGCACCATCTGATCATATTCCATTATTCGTAAAGCAAGGGGGTGGTTGTTCCTCTTGTCCCCTGAGCAACACTTCTCCCTTAACTTTCTAGCAAAAGCAGAGTGACCAAATAATTCACCTTGTGGTTGTGTTGTGTGATCTTGCTGTGCACAAACGGCTGCCGCAGTTGCGTACAAAATAGTGAACGCAGCAGATAGTAATCGGAGCAGAGAAGGGCGAGAGGAGATTTGATAGAGGTTATTTAAAATGTGGGGTCTGGACAGAGTAGATCGAGAGAAACTGTTCCCATTGGCGGAAGGGTCGGGAACCAGAGGGATACAGATTTAAGGCGATTGGCAGAAGAACCAAAGGCAACATGAGGGAAAACGTTTTTACACAGCGAGTGGTTAGGATCTGGAACGCGCTGCCTGAGAGGGTGGTGGAGGCAGACTCAATCGCGGCTTTCAAAAGGGAATTGGATAAGTATCTGAAGGAAAGGACATAAGAAATAGGAGCAGGAGTCGGCCATACGGCCCCTCGAGCCTGCTCTGCTATTTAATACGACCATGGCTGATCCGATCATGGGCTCAGCTCCACTTCCCCGCCTGCTCCCCATAACCCCTTATTGGTTAAAAAACTGTCTTATTTCTGTCTTAAAATGAATTCAATGTCCCAGCTTCCACAGCTCTCTGAGGCAGCGAATTCCACAGATTTACAACCCTCTGAGAGAAGACATTCCTTGCTATATGGATTGGCTGCCATATTTATGTGATTACTAAATGACCACTTCAAAAAAAAAGTAGGTCATTATCTATTAAGCGATTTGGGCCATCCTAAGCATGTGAAGGATGCTGTATAATACGCTATGGGGAAAGGGCGGGGGAGTGGGACTAGCTGAGAGTCAGCATGGGCTCGACGGGCCGAATAGCCTCCTTCCGTGCTGTAACCATTCTATGATTCTATACCAGCAAAGTCTGGGTTACAAATAAGTGAGGACATGCACGTTTACAATATGCTCAATTGGCAGCTATCCCCCTCGAGTCAGGTGCTTGTGGGTTTAAGCTCCAATTCAGGACTTAAGCATAAGATGCACTGAGACTCCTTCAGGCAACTGGATGTGCCGTCATTCAGGTCAGATGTTAAAACTGTTGAAAGAAAGAAAGACTTACATTTCTATAGCACCTTTCACGACCACCGGATGTCTCAAAATGCTTTACAGCCAATGAAGTACTTTCGGAATGTAGTCACTGTTGTAATGTGGGAAGCGCACAGCAAGCTCCCACAAACAGCAATGTGATAACGACCAGATAAGCTGTTTTTGTTACATTGACTGAGGGATAAATATTGGCCATCGGGGATAACTCAAATCCCTGCTCTTCTTCAAAATAGTGCCATGGGATCTTTTACCCGAGAGGGCAGACGGGGCGGGGCCTCAGTTTAACGCCTCATCCGAACGATGCACCTCCGACAGTGCAGCACTCCCTCAGCACTGCACTGGAGTGTCAGCCGAGATTTTTGTGCTCAAGTCCCTGGAGTGGGATATGAACCAACAACCTTGATGACTCAGAGGCGAGGGTGCTGAGGCCCCAGTTGCCTGATCAGGTGGACGCAAAAGACCCTGTGGCACGGTTTGAAGAAATGGGGAGTTCTCTGGTGCCCCTCAAACAGATTAACTGCTCAGTCATTCAGGTGCAGGATGTTGCTGGTTACAAATTGGCTGCTGGACCTGCTTACATAACGACAGTGGCGGACCTCAAAAAGTAATTCATTGGTTGCGGACTGCTTCAGGACCCCCGAGAACATGAAAGGCAGTATATGAATGCGAGCTCTACCTTTAACCGCACCCAACCAGAGAGTTTTCCTGCTCAGTGGGCAGGGTAACTCCAGGGCAAATGTTGTTCAGTTGTTAAGCTTCACATTGACTGGACAGGCTGAAGGAATCAGCTATATATAGATTCTCTAATATACAACACAGATCAACATTCCAACAGCAAAGGAAAGATTTAAAGTGTAGATAACCTTGTAAGCATCTCTCAATACACTGTAGCAACACGCACACACACGTTGATATTATCAAGCAGGCCAAATTTGTAGGAACGTTATATTGATTGAGAAATTGCTCAGCACAGTTAATCGTCCCATCTGCAAAAGGCCACTGTGTCAGCCGTGGCTCAGTGGGCAGCATCCTCACCTTTAAGTCAGAATGCTGTGGGTTCAAGTTCCACTCCAGAGACTTGGGCACAAAAATCTAGGCTGACACTCCCAGTACCTTTACCTCCCAGTATGGTCGCCTGTCACTTTAATTCTCCGCTCCACTCCCACTCTGATCTCTCCATCCTGATTCCCGGGATGGCAGGACTGACATATGAAGAAAGACTGGATCAACTAGGCTTATACTCACTGGAGTTTAGAAGAATGAGAGGGGATCTCATAGAAACATATAAAATTCTGATGGGATTGGATAGATTAGATGCAGGAAGAATGTTCCCGATGTTGGGGAAGTCCAGAACCAGGGGTCACAGTCTAAGGATAAGGGGTAAGCCATTTAGGACCGAGATGAGGAGAAACTTCTTCACCCAGAGAGTGGTGAACCTGTGGAATTCTCTACCACAGAGAGTTGTTGAGGCCAGTTCGTTAGATATATTCAAAAGGGAGTTAAATATGGCTCTTACGGTTAAAGGGATCGGGGGTATGGAGAGAAAGCAGGAATGGGGTACTGAAGTTGCATGATCAGCCATGATCATATTGAATGGCGGTGCAGGCTCGAAGGGCCGAATGGCCTATTCCTGCACCTATTTTCTATGTTTCTATGTCCTCGGCCTCCTACACTGTTCCAATGAAGCTCATCTCAAGCTCGAGGAACAGCACCTCATCTTTCGTTGCGGCACTTTACAGCCTTCTGGACTCAACATCGAGTACAACAATTTCAGACCGTAACCCCTGTCTCAATGTTTATTCTTCTCTCCCACGACAGCTGATGATGATTTTTCCATTTACACCCTATCTAGACTCATCTTTTGTTTCTTAACTTGTCCCATTACCATCTCCTTCTGCTTTGCACCATCATCCCTTGTGTCTCTCTAATCTCTCCTGCCTTCCACCCAATCACAGACCTTCCCTTTTGTTCTTCTCTCCCCCTCCCCCCCTTTCCCTGCTCCTACACTTGCTTAAAAACCTGTTACATCTCTAACATTTTCCAATTCTGATGAAGGGTCACAGACCCGAAACGTTAACTCTGTTTCTCTCTCCCCAGACGCTGACTGACCCGCTGAGCATTTCCAGCATTTCCTATTTTTATCACTGAGACCACGGTTGGAGTAGTGCGTGCAGTTCTGGGCTCCGCATTTTGGGAAAGATCTTGAGGCAACAGAGAGGGAACGCGGCACAGCCACCAGGATTCTGCCTGGGATGAGGAAATACAAATAATGAAGAAAGATTTGAAAATTTAGGGCTCGTTTTGTTGAAGCAGAGGAGAATAAGAGGATTTAATAGAGGCATATCAAATTATGAAAGGGTGGGACACAGTAGATAGAAACAGACAGCTTCCAATGACTGAACAGGGAGGACATAGGTATTAAATTAAACGCAAGAGATTTAGGACAGAGCAGAGAAACTCCTCTTATGTACACAAAGGGTTGTATGGCTGCGGAATGCAATACTGGTAAATGATTAAAGCACAGATAAAGTCAACATTAAATAGGTCAAACGGGTGGTTTGAGGAATGGGGATAAAGGGCAGGGCAGGTACATGAGATTCGGACTATTGCTCGTATAGAGGATAAATATCAACACAGACTGGTCGGGGTGAATGGCCTCTTTCCATGTTATAATCTCTGTGATTCTGACCACAATTTGGGCTGCTGCATTTGGTTGAACAACATTTATTGCACTTCCAAACAAATTCATTGGCTGCATAGTGCTTTGCAATGCCTGGAGGAGACAAGTCTTGTATAAATGGTTGCCAGTCGTGGCTCAGTGGGTGGCACTCTTGCCTCTGAGTCAGAAAGCTGTGTGTTCAAATCCCACTCCAGAGACTTAGGACAATAAGATAGAATGACACTCCCAGTGCAGTACTGAGGGAGCACCGCACAGTCGGAGGGGCAGTACTGAGGGAGTGCCGCACTGTCGGAGGGGCAGTACTGAGGGAGCGCCGCACTGTCGGAGGGGCAGTACTGAGGGAGCGCCGCACTGTCGGAGGGGCAGTACTGAGGGAGCACCGCACTGTCAGAGGGACAGTACTGAGGGAGCGCCGCACTGTCGGAGGGACAGTACTGAGGGAGCGCCACACTGTCGGAGGGACAGTACTGAGGGAGCACGGCACTGTCGGAGGGACAGTACTGAGGGAGCGCCACACTGTCGGAGGGACAGTACTGAGGGAGCACGGCACTGTCGGAGGTGCCATCTTTGGAATGAGACGTTAAACCGAGGCCCCCGTCTGCCCTCTCAGATCCCATGGCACTATTTGAAGAAGAGCAGGGGAGTTCTCCCCGTTGTCCTGGGACAATATTTATCCCTCAAACCAACATTCACTAACACAGATTATCTGCTCATGATCACATTGCTGTTTGAGAGTAAATTGGCTGCCGCGTTTCCCACATTACAACAGTGACTACATTTCAAAAATGACTTAATTGGCTGTAAAGCGCTTTGAGACGTCCTGAGGCGCAAGTCTGTCTGTCTTATCTTTTTACATACAGCGTTCTTTTAGCAAAGCTTTGCCCTCGATTCTCTCTATTTTATTCCGGAGTTGCACTGGTGACGTGGTTCAGGAGGGAAGCCAGTCTGAATTCCCGAAAGACTCAACCAACTAATTGGATCCTGCGTTTCAAAACTGGTCTGGGACTGATCCAGAACCACCCAGCCCCCGAGGGCCTCGGTTGGCTCCGTAAGCAGCAGTACTCGGAGGGCAAGGCATTTTCCTGGGGATAAGCTGCCCCCAAACGGCACCCAGGCAGACTCTGTCCTTAACCTACGTTAACAGAACTATAATGGAAGTGCAGAAAACATTGGTCACTAGTAAAAGGGTAAAGAACATTTACAACCAGGCATTTTTCTTTTGAGCGAGAGAGATAGGGCAGTGGTTTATCTTAAACAGAAAGTATTCTATCTTCTCCCGCCCTCCCCCATCCCCCACAGATTGCCATTCTGCCTGAAGTGCTCATTTAACCCATCTGAAGTGCTGGATGTCAAGTATGCAACTGATAATACCAGCTGGTTGCAGCTGGTTCAGGAGAGAAAGTTTTAAAGTAAGAAATGATCCTCTTGTGCTCTTCCTGGAGCCCCACAAGGCACCTCTCAGTGCTGCACTTCAAACAGAATGCATCAAGCACAGGGGCTTCCTGAAACAGACAGTACTGTGTCCTATAGGTCGCCTAGCAGTGCATGCATTATGCATTTAATCAAGCAGGATCAGGCGCTGTGCTCCGTGAGCAAAATATTGGCAATACAGGAGTACCGCAATCACGTCACCCCGGATTCGGAGCGAACGACAAATATATTTCGAACGATTCTTTATGGTGTTTAATTTCCTCCTTGTATTTGTGGGGCACACTTGCCGTATTTCAAAAAGGTGCCATTAAAAAGGAGAATGCATTCAGAAATATTCCAAAGCGATTCACATCCAACAAATTCCACTGAGTTTCAGGCACTGTTATGAAGGTGAACACACCGGTCGTTTGCGCACTGTAAGATCCCACATACTACAGCCAGGTGAATGACCAGTTACTCTGTTGGTGATGAAGGAAGACTGTTGGCGAGGACACTGGGAGAATTCCCTCTTTCTTGTCGAATGGCGCACTGGGATCTTTGATGTCCATCTAAAGGCAGAGTGGCATCCATTTATGGTCTTATCCAAAGGGCAGCACCTCCAACAATGCAGCACTCCCTCAACACTGCACAGAAGTGTCAGTCTAGATCTTACACTGAAGTCAAGTCAAATTTGCTGCCCAGTACAGAACGTGACCACAGACCGACCCAGTCTCACATTCACTCTCTGGTCACATCATCTCAGCACGGACAGCTGGCTTCATGAGGAAATTGGCGGCTGGGAATCCCCTCCTATATTTGATAGCCAGTGCCCCGCCCCACCATCACCCCCTCCACACCCCCCCCCCCACCTCAAGTGCGAAGTGCATGCATATGGGACAACACCCCTCATGGGTAAAAGGGCTACAGAAATCCACTGGCTTACCGCACACAAGACGGTGTCTTACTCACCATCTCATCTACGGCATAACACTGGGATAGAATTTAAAAGTCATCATTATCATAGGCAGTCCGTCGAAATCGAGGAAGACTTGCTTCCACTCTAAAAGTGAGTTCTCAGGTGACTGAACAGTCCAATACGGGAATTACAGTCTCTGTCACACGTGGGACAGACAGTGGTTGAGGGAAGGGGTGGGATGGACTGTTTTGCCGCACGCTCCTTCCGCTTGGTTTCTGCATGCTCTTGGCAACGAGACTCGAGGTGCTCAGCGCCTTCCCGGATGCACTTCCTCCACTTAGGGCGGTCTTTGGCCAGGGACTCCCAGGTGTCGGTGTTCAAAAGTAGAGAATTTATGTTAAACTTGTATCGAACCTTGGTTAGATCACACTTGGAGTACAATGCACAGTTCCGGTCTTCACATTAAAAAATGGATATAGAAGCACTGGAGAAAGTGCAAAAAAGATTTACTAGAATGATAGCAGAACTGAGAATGCAACTATCAAGAAAGGGTCTTTCCTCTAGTAAAGAGACAAATGATAGAGGTCTTCAAAATTATGAAACAGGATAGAAATGGAAATGTTTCCACTAGGGGCCATTAATATAAGATAGTCATTAATAAATCCAATAAGGAATTCAAGAGACACTTCTTTACCCAGAGAGTCATCATAGGCAGTCCCTTGAAATGCCAAAAAAGGACGAGTTCACAGGTGTTTCAATGAAGGGCCTAATGTTCCAGATCCCAAACTACATCCTGAAGGGTGGAAGATGCCTGTGGGTGGATTTTTTTAACGTGGGGTGACCATTGCACACCAGCCACCACACGGGGCTTGACAGAGTGAGGTCTTGGTCCAGTGGCAAGACGACTGGAGACCAGCTCTGCTGCACGGACCTAGTGCAGTGTGGGCTCCCCCGTGCTGCCCCTGGGCCCTCACCGCTTCTGGGCCCCGGTCACTTCCCTCTACGGACTCTCGCCGCTCCTTCGCCCCTCCTGCTGTGCCTGCCCGCTCTGCGACCTGGCTTCACAGCCGTCGCCCTCCTGCAGCAACACGCGCTGCTCCCTGCAGTGGTATACCGCCGCACGCTGCTCCCTCCAATGGGCCCGGCCTGCTGATGGTCTTGCAGGCCGGGATCGTGCTGAGGAAGGCAAAGAGTGGTGAGAATGTGGAACTCGATACCACAGGGAGTGGTTAAGGCGAACAACATAGATACATTTAAGGGGAAGCTGGATAAGTACATGAGGAAGAAAGGAAGAGAAGGATATGTTGATGGGGTGAGATGAATTAGGGTGGAAGGAGGCTTGTATGGAGCATAAACACCAGTATGGACCTGTTGGGCCAAATGGCCTGTTTCTGTGCTGTAAAATTCTGTATAATTCTATGAACTTCCCCAAGGCTTTCGATGGCAGAACGTTATAACAAAGCAGTGTCTGCTGGGAAAGGCCAATTAAAGTGTCAACTTGGAAGCAGGAAGTCAGTGAGCAATACTATATAAACACTGTCTTCGCAGACTGCCAATATTTGCTTACTTACCCACTGCAATAGGTAAAGAAGCAAAAAAACAATAAGTTTACTTGTTGAACCCACACTAGTTCCAGCCGCATTTAGATTCATTCCAGTCTTAAGTGAAAGAAAGACTTGCATTTCTATAGCGCCATTCACGACCACCGGACGTCTCAAAGCGCTTTACAGTCAATGAAGTACTTTTTGGAGTGTAGTCACTGTTGTAATGTGGGAAACAATATAACTTAAAAACCATCGAATGCAAGACATACAAATATATATATATATATATATATATATATCTGTCAGCCTCAGTGGGCAGCACTCTCGCCATAAAAGATCACACAACACTATTTCGAAGAAGAGCAGGGGAGTTCTCCCCGGTGTCCTGGGGCCAATATTTATCCCTTAACCAACATCACTAAAAACAGATGATTTGGTCATTCTCATCTCATAGACAGTCCCTCGGAATCAAGGAAGACTTGCTTCCACTCCTGAAGTGAGTTCTTTGGTGGCTGAACAGTCCAATACGAGAGCCACAGTCCCTGTCACAGGTGGGACAGACAGTGGTTGAGGGAAGGGGTAGGTGGGACTGGTTTGCCGCATGCTCCTTCCGCTGCCTGCGCTTGGTTTCTGCATGCTCTCGGCGATGAGACTCGAGGTGCTCAGCGCCCTCCCGGATGCACTTCCTCCACTTAGGGCAGTCTTTGGCCAGGGACTCCCAGGTGTCGGTGGGGATGTTGCACTTTATCAGGGAGGCTTTGAGGGTGTCCCTGTAATGTTTCCTCTGCCCACCTTTGGCTCATTTGCCGTGAAGGAGTTCCGAGTAGAGCGCTTGCTTTGGGAGCCTCGTGCCTGGCATGCTGACTATGTGACCCGCCCAGCGGAGCTGATCGAGTGTGGTCAGTGCTTCGATGCTGGGGATGTTATCTTGGACGAGGATGCTAATGTTGGTGTGTCTGTCCTCCCAGGGGTTTGTAGGATCTTGCGGAAACATTGTTGGTGATATTGAGATGTCTATTGTACATGGTCCATGTCTCTGAGTCATACAGGAGGGCGGGTATTACTACAGCCCTGTAGACCATGAGCTTGGTGGTAGTTTTGATGCCTGGTCTTCAAACACTCTTTTCCTCAGGTGGCCGAAGGTTGCACTGGCGCACTGGAGGCGGTGTTGGATCTTGTCGTCGACGCCTGCTCTTGTTGATAGGAGACTCCCAAGATATGGGAAGTGGTCCACGATGTCTAGGGCCGCGCCATGGATCTTGATGACTGGGGGGCAGTGCTGTACAGCGAGGACAGGCTGGTGGAGGACCTTTGTCTTACGCGGGAGCAGCATTACAGACGGCTCAAGGCTGAGGTCCAACAAAAAACCCGGGACCTAAAGAACAGGTGGTGGATGGAGAAAGCACAGGAGATACAACAGCTGGCCGACAGCCATGATATGCGAGGATTCTTCATCGCAGTCAAGGCCACCAATGGGCCAAGCACCCAAGGCCACACCCCACTGCTGGCCAAGAACGGGGAAACACTCATCAAGGATACCAAGGTAGTCAGGGCCCACTGGAAGGAGCACTTTGAAGATCTCCTCAATCGATCTGGTCATAATCACATTGCTGTTTGCGGAAGCTTGCTGTGCACAAATTGGCTGCTGCATTTCCTCCTTTACAACAGTGACTACACTTCAAAAAAAAAGTACTTCATTGACTTTGGAATGTGCTGAGGTCATGAAAGGCGCTATATAAATTCAAGACTTTCTTTCTGTGTCTGTGTGTGCAAGAAAGCTGGGGGGCTGGGGGAGGGGGGCTAGAGGGGGGGGGCGGTTAGACTCAATAGAAAACCCTTGCCCAATGTCCCAATATAGAATTCCAAATATTACATATTAAGCATTTGTTCACTAGCCTCTGTGGAGCCTTTACCCACCTCAATTCCCCAACCCAATTTGTGGCAACTTTACTTCATAATTACTGCCAACCAGCGCACATGCAAATGAAAAGGAACAAAGAAAAGGCGGCATGGTGGGTCAATGTGGTTTAATACCAAGCAGCCACGTAACAGACAGACAGGAACACAGCGGTCTCTCCCAATTCTCCATGATGGGATGCAGAGAGAGCAGAATAAAATGAAAGGGAGGGGAGGAAGACACAGGCAGCTGTGTCCATATCGCTCACAATTCTGTTTGAATCCCTTCTGCTTATGGGGTCAAGATGCCCTGCTCAAGACTCTAATGATATGCTTTTTACATAGTTCCATAAAATTATATCGCGTGTACAGAACAGAAACAGGCCATTTGGCCAACGGATCCATGCCAGCGTTTATGGTCCACGCCAGTCTCCTCCGATCCTATTTCCTCTCACCCTATCAGAATATCCTTTTCCTTTCTCCCTCATGTGTTTATCCAGCCTCCCCTTAAATGCATCGATACTATTCGCCTCAACCCCTCCCTGTGGCAGCGAGTTCCACATTCTCACCGCTCTCTGGGTAAAGAAGTTTCTCCTGAATTTCCTACTGGATTTATTAATGACTATCTTATATTTATGCCCCTTAGTATTGGATTCCCCCATAAGCGGAACCATTTTCTCTAAGCCTACCCTATTGAACCCTTTTTGTAATCTGAAGGACCTCCATCAGGTCAGCCCTGAGCCCCAGCCTAGTTTTTAATCTTTCAGTCTTTTTAACTGCAACAGAGGACAAGGCCGCCCACTTCGCCCTTCCCTAGAGAGGCAGGGCCTGGAATTGCTCGAGGGTGGTCCGACACAGTTGGATGAGAGGGAAGCTTCCCCACATGTTGCAACGGCAACCCTCCAACCATCTCTCCTCTGTGATGCACTTGCGTATATTTTTTATATTAAAAGGGAGCGATATAAAACCACAAGCTAATTACAGATGAGGAAACCCGTCTTGGTTCATCCAGAAACCAGAAGACAGGAATAAAAGATCAGCATTTCTAATGCTGGAACGCAGGGATTGGGGGAGATGGGAGCTGGGACACGAGAAGGTTTCATAGATAGGATGGAAAGGATCTGAAGATGATCTCGAACTTTATTCCGGTACAGCCTGGTAAATTTGGGGATTGTGGAGCACTGCGTAAGTTGAGGTTTGGCTCTGTTGTAGTGCTTTTTGCCCTACTCCAGGACTGGAGCAGATCAAGGCCAACATTTCAGCGCAATACTAAACGCAGTGCTGAATTGTCAAGAGTATCAGCTTTCAGATGAAGCATTAAACCAAGGCCCCATCTGCTTGTATAG
Organism: Pristiophorus japonicus; assembly: GCF_044704955.1. NCBI lineage: Eukaryota > Metazoa > Chordata > Chondrichthyes > Pristiophoridae > Pristiophorus > Pristiophorus japonicus. The sequence goes on from NC_092002.1 coordinate 4,559,232, forward strand.
CTGGACACAAAAAGGTCCCATGCAACATTGAGGAAGAGGGCGTTCCCCCCTGGTGTCCACCAAAAACAGACTAACTGGTCATTGCTGCTTGTGGGATCGTGCACAAATTGGCTGACGTGTTTATCTACATCACAGTGACTACACTTCAAAAGCAATTAATTGACAGTGATGCACTTTGGGACATCCGGAGTACTTGAAAGGCGTTATGTGAATGCAGGCTTGTTCCCTATTCAAAACTTCTAAACGGTGTCACAGTCCAGCACAACTGACTGGTTACTGCTCCGTTTAATAAAGCAATTCGATAACAGAACAATGAAAATTCTATACTTTTTGTGTGTCTTTTGATGTCCTGTGCATCTTGCTAGAAGGTACAAAGGAATGTAGGCATATGAAGATACTATCACATGGCAGTTAGCAAGACGACAACAACCTGTATTTATATAGCGCCTTTAACGTAGTGAAACATCCCCAGGCGCTTCACAGGAGTAGTGTGTGATAAAAAATTGACACCAAGCCGCATAAATAGAAATTAGCGCAGGTGACCAAAGGTCGGTCAAAAAGGTGTTTTAAGAAGTATCTTAAAGGAGGAAAGAGAGGGAGGAAAGAGAGATAGAGAGGCTGAGAGGTTTAGGGAGGGAGTTCCAGAGCTTGGGGCCCAGGCAACAGACGGCACGGCCACCGATGGTGGAGCGATTATAATCAGGGATGGTCAGGAGGGCAGAATCTCGGGGGGTTGTGGGGCCGGAGGAGATTACAGAGATAGGGAGGGGCGAGGGCCATGGAGGGATTTGCAAACAAGGATGAGAATTTTGAAATTGAGGCGTTGCTTAACTGGAAGACAATGTAGGTCAGTGAGCACAGGGGGTGATAAGTGAGCGGGACTCGGTGCGAGTTAGGACACGGGGCAGCGAGCACAGGGGGTGATGGGTGAGTGGGACTCGGTGCGAGTTAGGACACGGGGCAGTGAGCACAGGAGGTGATGGGTGAGCGGGACTCGGTGCGAGTTAGGACACGGGTCAGTGAGCACAGGGGGTGATGGGTGAGTGGGACTCTGGTGCGGGTTAGGACACAGGGCAGTGAGCACAGGGGGTGATGGGTGAGCGGGACTCTGGTGCGGGTTAGGACACGGGCTGCCGACAAGGGAGAGAGCCGATGGCAAGGCTGAGGGGTTGAAGAAGGGCGTACTGGAGCAGCCAGCGATGGTCAACGATACATGCTTTGACTGGAACCAGAGAGACATGCCCTGGAGGTAAACCTTGGGAGAGATGTTTGAAAAGGACGGAGAGATCAATTGTGTTGAAAGTTATGGAAAGATCAAGGATGAAGAGAAGGGACTTCAAGCCATGGTCTCAGTCACAAAAAGGTGTTACTTACACCTTTACATCTCAACGCTGTGGGGGGGTGGAGCACATTCAGAGCCATAGTCTATAAAAAACCCCGACTAAACCTTGAACATCCATAACAAAAAAACAATTATCTTAAAAGTACCTATCACCGTGTTTAACTTTTAAGAGAGACAATATTTTTAAGGGCGATGCAAGTATAATTCTTCAGTTTCTCTCAGCAAATGTCTCAATCTAAAACCAATTTTTCAAACCGTCATGTGTTATCCTGCCCAATGCTGTCTGTGTTTAACAGCGAGACAGTAACTACGAGGCTAGATACCGTCACAGATAAGTACCCCGTAAATGGTTTAATTTTTAGTGGGTCACTGGGTAATGAACACAGTCCATATGCAGGATTACTCGAAGCCTCCCATTTTAACAGACTTTTCTCCATCTAGCAGGGCAGAGATGGATATCTGACGACTCTCTCCAGAGTCTGCAACAGTTACAGATCAAGTTTAGTGCTGTTAAAGGCACAGTGTGTCCACCTGCACAGTTCCGAATGTTATAAACGGTAATGGTGTCAATGCCACTGACTGGTATCTCCCAGTTATCTTTTGTCCTGTTGGTTAGTAGCAGCCTGGGAACAGACGGATTGCCGCCAAACACTCGTTTGATAACTGCATAAAGTTTTCGTCTGGCGACTCTCTGAATTGTAGGAGTGTGCCCCTGGGCACAAGGTCACTGACGGGGGAATTCTACACAAAGGTGCTGTCACCAGCCTGCCTCTGGCCAGTTAAAGAATCACAAAAAGTTGGGGGGGGGTGGAAACAGCTCACTTCGCTGGTTTTGCCAGCAGTTTCCCAATCACAGTGGCTCAAGATTGAGTTGAAGTTGCTGGTCCCAGAGTGCAGTATAAAATCGCCTGGGTTTATTCCCAACTACCGAAGACAACAATTTGCATTTATATAGCGCCTTTAGCACAGTAAAACATCCCAAGGCACTTCACAGAGTGTTCTAAGACAAGACCAATAAATTTGACATCGCAAGAAGAAATTAGGACAGGTGATCAAAAGTTTGATCATAGAGGTATGTTTTAAGGAGCGTCTTGAAGAAGGAAAGAGAGATAGAGAGGTGGAAGGTTTAGGGAGGGAGTTCCAGAGCTTGGGGCCCAGGCAGCAGAAGGCACGGCCACCAATGGTTGAGCGATTGTAATCAGGGATGCCCAAGAGGGCAGAATTAGAGGAGCGCAGAGATCTCGGGGGGTTGTGGGGCTGGAAGAGATTACAGAGATAGGGAGGGGGCAAGGGCCATGGAGGGATTTGAAAACAAGGATGAGAATTTTGAAATCTAGGCATTGCTTAACCGGGAGCCAATGAAGACAAACAAAGGCAGCACCCTCTTGACCGCAGAGATTTGTATGCAGTGGAACCTCTCTGCATTGTGTTAAAAATAGCATCTCATTTCTTGTTTCTTCCCAGCGTCTTATCTCATTGTTTTCTCTTCCAAACACAACCTACAGACTTTTAAAAGCCAAGCGTGGGGGCCAATAAGCCACCACTCCCAGATTGGCCTCATCTTGGATTATATTACGTTGGATATAATATAACCGGTCGAAATCACATGAGCAGCGAGTTGCAACTGATGGGGTAACATCTAAATGGGGTCTGATCTCAAGTTGTCTTCGTTCGTATGGTTGCAGCAAAGCAAATGTCAATATCTAATGTCGGCTATCCAGGCCAAAGCTTCCGGTGCAACAGCATGGATATCTTGTAGGCTGCCTGCGAATTCCCTCTGAAGGCAGTGCTCGATGATGTGCTCCAGGGTCTGATTAGGAGCTCCACTGATCTTAAGTGAAGTTGCACAAGGGTCTATATATCGGGAGGGCGCTGAGCACCTCGAGTCATCGCCGAGAGCATGCAGAAATCAAGCGCAGGCAGCGGAAGGAGCGTGCGGCAAACCTGTCCCAACCTCCCTTACCTTCAACGACTATCTGTCCAACCTGTGACAGGGACTGTGGCTCTCGTATTGGACTGTTCAGCCACCTAAGGACTCATTTTAAGAGTGGAAGCAAGTCTTCCTCGATTCCGAGGGACTGCCTATGATGATGATGTATATATCAGGACCACTGCTGTGCACTTTCATTAATGATTCAGAGAAGGACTTAAATGGAACTGTTCTTAAATTCTACAGCATGAAAATGTATGGGGGGTGGTGGGGTTAATACTTCAGACCAATTTAAAGACGTTGGGTGAATGGGCCAGCCATTCACAATTAATCAGCACGAGGACGGTGTTTATGCACTAGTGCTGAGAAACTCCAGGTGTGTTCATACCATGTAGGGGATTCCAGTGAGAAAGGTCAAGCAAGAGATGGACTAGTCGCCCACTCTAATCCAAGCAGTGGAAAGTGGCTACTGACAGCCCCACACTCTGGAATTCCCACCCTAACCGCATTGTCTCTCCAGCTCCCTTCTCCTCCTTTAAGACCCTCCTTCAAACCCACCTCGCTAATCAAGCTGTTGTTCATCCCTCCTAGTATCTCCTGCTTTGGCTCGGTGTCCATTTCCTGATTATACCTCTTGTGGAGCGACGTGGGGCGCTTTTCTACAATAAAGATGCTCTATAAATGCTAGATGTATCAGATGTCGACAGATGTAGACAAATATTTGAACGTTAAGGGAGTCGCGGCTTATGGGGAGCGGGCAGGGAAAAGGGGTCAAGGCCAAGATCAGATCAGCCATGATCCTATAATCAGCCATGATCCTATAGAATGGCAGAGCAGGCTCGAGGGGCTAAATGGCCAACTCCTGCTCGTATGTTCTTATAGAAACATAGAAATTTACAGCGCAGAAGGAGGCCAACTCGGCCCATCGTGTCCACGCCGGCCAACAAACAACCACACAGCCCTCGGTCAGCAGCCCTGAAGGTTACATATAAACCAATGAACAATGAACAATGGCGGACAGGTAAAGAGCATCCGGCCCAACCACGAAATCCCCTGCATCGCAACATTTTACACTCCACCCCACCCAGAGCCATGTGATCTCCTGCGAGAGGCAAAAAAAACATTAAAAACCCAGGCCAATTGGGGGAAAAAATCTGGGAAAATTCCTCTCCGACCCACCCAGGCGATTGAAACTAGTCCAGATCACCCTGGCCGTATTCGAATCCCTGAAGTACTGACCATCGTATCTGCGCCAGCCGACAAGAGGTTATCCATTATGTATTGCTGCGACTATCAAGTATAGAACAAGTGGCATTATTCATGGATTACAAGGCTCAGCTATATCTGCATATGGAATACTGTTTCTCATTTTTATTAATCCACATGGTGACAGGTATCGAGACTCTACAGAAGGACTGACCTCACCTTGCATTTCGCAATGTGCAGAGGCTCCAAGAGTTGGGGTTATTAACTTTAGAGAAATGCAAGAAACATAGAAAATAGGTGCAGGAGCAGGCCATTCGGCCCTTCGAGCCTGCACCGCCATTCAATATGATCATGGCTGATCATGCAACTCAGTACCCCACCCCTGCCTTATCTCTATACCCCCTGATCCCTTTAGCCGTAAGGGCATCTAACTCCCTTTTGAATATGTCCAATGAATTGGACTCAACAACTTTCTGTGGCAGAGAATTCCACAGGTTCACCACTCTCTGGGTGAAAAAGTTTCTCCTCATCTCGGTCCTATATGGCTGACCCCTTATCCTTAGACTGAGACCCCTGGTTCTGGACTTCCCCAACATCGGGAACATTCTTCCTGCATCTAACTTGCCCAGTCCCGTCAGAATCTTATAAGTTTCTATGAGATCCCCTCTCATTCTTCTAAACTCCAGTGAATATAAGCCTAGCCGATCCAGTCTCTCCTCATATGTCAGTCCTGCCATCCCGGGAATCAGTCTGGTGAACCTTCGCTGCACTCCCTCAATAGCAAGAACGTCCTTCCTCAGATTAGGAGGCCAAAACTGAACACAATATTCAAGCTTTGAGGAGACATGACATTTTTTAAATGATGAAGGGATTGGACCATTCCATTTGTTATCTGATATCAATAGGGATGCGGGGTTTAGAGGTCCTGCATTAAAATCTTCAAGCAGAGGTTAGATGCCAGCACCCTGTGGAACACATCGACTCAGTCAAGTGGTGAGCACAATGCGTACTGTCCATTACGATGTAACCAACTGGTGGCACTAGCAACAAGTTCGGTTTGGATCCATTTTTTTAAAATGCAACTGAAATGTGGGGGGAATAAATAAACGAAGCACAACCCAGACCGAAACCCTTGGAGGCTAAACACCATTAAAATGCAAGAAGGCTTTTAAACGATCGTTCACCTACTCAACACCTGGCGAAAGGTTATGCTGAAAAGCAGGAACATAGAAGTCAAGAAACATTTGTCGGGAAGAATTATTCGGGATGAAGTGTCAATTTATAATCCTTCACATGAAGATTACAAAACTTGGAAATAGTTTTACTGAAATTTGATTCTCGTCGCCAAAAGAATTAGGAATCCCAATTCAACTGAAGTTTATTTTAAAATAAAGGTTACATACGGTTCTTTGCATTTTGATTCCTTGCAATTCGATGTTTGTATTCTCAATGAAGCTGCTGCAATGAATGTTTAGGAGATTATTGCTGTCTGTCAAAGAGGAAAGGATGGTTGAATAAAAAGGCACGAAGGCACAGGACTGCACACACAAGGAACAATTATTCTCACCAGGGCGACGGCTATTTTTAGACAAAGCTGCAATACACTGTTACATATCGAGAGTGCAGCTGAGAAACCAGTCAACAGAGGCCGAGCAAACACAGCGAGATCTCGGGGCAGACTGATGCAGGAGGGGAAAGGAACGGATAGATGGCCAAAATAGGGGTGGGGGGTGAATCGTGTGCACCGGTGGGAGCGGGGAACGACTTCCCTTACCACGGCATTCAAGATTCATTCCGCAGTCTTGCTGCTGAAAGGCCAGATTACCTACATGATGGGGGTCTTCTACATACTTGGAGTGACGTGCATTTTTCATGTGACAAATGAGAATAGACTGGATAGGGTCGGAGCTGAGCTACTATGTGCTGTGCGAGCACATGAAAAAGTCATGGTGTCACTGACAGGTTGTGCTGTAAAACACCAATTTGTGTCTTGGTCCCGTGCATGTCAAAACCCATTTATTTGCTCACTTACAGAACCGTCAAGGGAGCACAAGTTGGGCCACAACTTGCCATACAAGTTATAGAGCAAAAATGATCTTGCTTTGGTCCGATTTAAAGAAAGACATACATTTCTCTAGCGCCTTTCACGACCACCGGACGTCTCAAAGCGCTTTACAGCCAATGAAGTACTTTTGAAGTGTAGTCACTGTTGTAATGTGGAAAAAGCAGCAGACAATTTGCACAAAGCAAGCTCCCACAAACAGCAATGTGATAATGACTAGATCATCTGTTTTTTTTAGTGATGTTGATTGAGGGATTAATATTGGCCAGGACACCGGGTAACTCCCCTGCTCTTCTTCGAAATAGTGCCATGGGATCTTTTACTTCCACCCGAGAGGGCAGACAGGGCCTCGGTTTAACGTCTCATCCGAAAGACGTCACCTCCGACAGTGCGGCGCTCCCTCAGCACTGCCCCTCCGACAGTGCGGCGCTCCCTCAGCACTGCCCCTCCGACAGTGCGGCGCTCCCTCAGCACTGCCCCTCCGACAGTGCGGCGCTCCCTCAGCACTGCCCCTCCGACAGTGCGGCGCTCCCTCAGCACTGCCCCTCCGACAGTGCGGCGCTCCCTCAGCACTGCCCCTCCGACAGTGCGCCGCTCCCTCAGTACTGCCCATCCGACAGTGCGAGGCACCCTCAGCACTGCCCATCCGACAGTGCGGCGCTCCCTCAGTACTGCCCCTCCGACAGTGCAGCACTCCCTCAGTACTGCCCCTCCGACAGTGCGGCGCTCCCTCAGCGCTGCCCCCCCGACAGTGCGGCGCTCCCTCAGCACTGCCCTTACCGACAGTGCGGCACTCCCTCAGCACTGCCCCTCCGACAGTGCGGCGCTCCCTCAGCACTGCCCCTCCGACAGTGCGGCGCTCCCTCAGCACTGCCCCTCCGACAGTGCGGCGCTCCCTCAGCACTGCCCCCCCGACAGTGCGGCGCTCCCTCAGTACTGCCCATCCGACAGTGCGACGCTCCCTCAGCACTGCACCTCCGACAGTGCGGCGCTCCCTCAGCACTGCCCCTCCGACAGTGCGGCACTGCCTCAGCACTGCACCTCCGACAGTGCGGCGCTCCCTCAGCACTGCCCCTCCGACAGTGCGGCACTGCCTCAGCACTGCACTGGGAGTGTCAGCTTGGATTTATGTGCTCAAGTCCCTGGAGTGGGAGTTGAACCCACAACCTCCTGACTCAGAGGCGAGTGTGCTGCCCACTGAGCCACGGTTGACACTTCAAAGGAGTCAGCGTTGACATCAGGCCTCCCTCGGGCACAATTGGACCTGCAGCACAGTGCAAGCAAAAACAGAAAGGGGCAGAGCCCACAGGTCACCTAGGGAGTGCCCTAACCTGCTGTATTAAAAATATGACTCAAAAGTTCACTCTCCCCAGAGGTTTTGGAGCTGAAAGTAAATTAGCCTCTCAGCCACTCAACTGAGTCCAGAAATACAGTCAACTTGAAACAATCCATCACACTGCCAATCGCCGAGATCGCGGACAAGGCATCAAAGCCATCATCTAGCTCTGGACCATCTCATTCACTTATGCTGAGAACACATATGTAAATACTTCAAATTCCAACGATAGGATTTTAGAACCTGGAAAACATCTCGGGTCCTCCTGTCCAGAAAGCTATTTAAAGATTGTTTTAAAAAAAAAAGTTAAAATCAAATTTTTACAATTCATTTTCCGACTGAAGTGCCTCACTATCTCCCCATCTCATCTGAAGACCCTGTAATTGGGGTATGTGACTGCAGGAGCTGTACCCCCAGACATTCTTCACACATGTGCCTCGACTACCGCCACTAGTCAATTCTGCTGTTCCCTCTGAAAAAGTAAGTTTGCAATCAGGGAAAGTGATATTGGTTGGCTCTGCCCTTGGTGGCTGAAACTCTCTCAGACATCGCTGGGCACCATTCTTGGGAGGGTTGAAACGGACAGGTGGCTGTGCACCTGTCATTCGAGACTCAAGGCGACTGGCCTGCCACAGAAGCCTGCTGAAAGGATTAGTAGCCAATCCCAACCCAGACAAGAAAGCAAGCATGTCTGCACTTCAGCAATGCCTTTCATGTCCTCAGGGCAGCCAATAAAGTACTTTTCCAAATGTTGTCACTGTTGTAATGTAGGGAAATGCTGCAGCCAATGTTCCCACTCATCTTAAATGTGGGCTAGCGGCCCCTTTAACAGGCTGCATGGCCCAAAGGTTCGTGCATGTAGGGAATTTAACATTGGAGAGGCCGCAGACAGCTGTGTGGCTTACAGGGAACGTTGATGGCAGCCAACTTGCACACAGCAAGTTCTCACAAACAGCGCGGTGATAAATGACCAATCTGTATTTACTGGTGTTGGTTGAGGGATAAATATAGAGCCAAGACACCGAGAGAATACCCCTCCTGTGAATAGTGCCGTGGGATCTTTTATATCCACCCGAGGGGGTAGACTGGGGAGGTGGGGATCTCGGTTTAACACCTGAACGCTGGCACCTCCGATAGTGCAGAACTCCCTCAGTGGGTTAAGTCCCACTCCAGGAACTTGAGCACAAAATCTAGGCTGACACTCCAGTGCAGTACTGAGGGAACGCTGCACTGTCGGAGGGTTAGTACTGAGGGAGCCGCATTGTCGGAGGGGCAGTACTGAGGGAGCGCCGCACTGTCGGAGGGTCAGTACTGAGGGAGCGCCGTACTGTCGAAGGGGCAGTACTGAGGGAGCGCCGCACTGTCGGAGGGGCAGTACTGAGAGAGCGCCACACTGTCGGAGGGGCAGTACTGAGGGAGTGCCGCATTGTCGGAGGGGCGGTACTGAGGGAGCGCAGCACTGTCGGAGGGGCAGTACTGAGAGAGCGCCGAACTGTTGGAGGGGCAGTACTGAGGGAGTGCTGCACTGTTGGAGGGGCGGCACTGAGGGAGCCCCGCACTGTCAGAGGGGCAGTACTGAGGGAGCACCGCACTGTCAGAGGGACAGTACTGAGGGAGTGCCGCACTGTCGGAGGGGCAGTACCGAGGGAGCGCCGCACTGTCGGAGGGGCAGTACTGAGGGAGCACCGCAGTGTCGGAGGGATAGTACTGAGGGAGTGCCGCACTGTCGGAGGGGCAGTACTGAGGGAGCGCCGCACTGTCGGAGAGGCAGTACTGAGGGAGTGCCGCACTGTCGGAGGTGCCGTCTTTCAGATGAGACGTTAAACCGAGGCCCCGTCTGCTCTGTCAGCTGGATGTAAAAGATCCCAAGGCACTATTTTGAAGAAGAGCAGGGGAGTTCTCCCCGGTGTCCTGGCCAATATTTATCCCTCAAGCAACATAACAAAAACAGATTTGCTGGGTCATTATCACATTACTGTTTGTGGGAGCTTGCTGTGCACAAACTGTCTGCCACATTTACATCGCCATCATCGTAGGCGGTCCCTCTAAGTGAGGATGACTCGCTTCCATGCCAAAAAAGGGATGAGTTCACAGGTGTTTCAATGAAGGACCTAATATTCTAAATCCCGAACTACATCCTGAAGGGTGGATTTTTTTAACGTGGGGTGACCATTGCACACCAGCCACCACACGGGCTTGACAGAGCGAGGTCTTGGTCCAGTGGCAAGGGTTAACCAGGACGACTGGAGACCAGCTCTGCTGCACGGACCTAGTGCGCTCACATATCGCAGTGTGGGCTGGTCCCGTGCTGCCCCTGGGCCCTCGCCTCTCCTGGGCCCCAATCACATGGTTACATTACAACAGTGACTACACTCCAAAAGTACTTCATTGATTGTAAAGCACTTTGAGCCGTCCGATGGTTGTGAAAGGCGCTATATAAATGCAAGTCTTTCTTTCATTTTACTGCACTGGAATGTCAGCCTAGATTACAGGTGCAAGTCCCTGGCATGGGGTTTAAACCGACAACCCTCTGACTCAAAGGCAAGATTGCTACCCACTTCATCCAAGGCTGAAATCTTGTGTGCGTTATAATGAATGGGTCACTAGTACAGGCAAAACATCCTGCAATCAATTTTTGAAACGATTTCTCAATGTGGATCATCCTGGGAAAGCTGAATTTAGTGCCCAGCTCCCGACGTCTTGAGAATCGCGGCAGGCCTTTTAATGTTGGAGCTTCCGTGATGGTGATAGTTTGCTCATATTTCCCGACCTATGTTAAATGCAGGTATTTAAAATGGCTAAATAGCCTCTTGTTGGCCAGGAGGATTTTTAAAATATTAGCAGAGGCTGAAGCACTCGGGACAATCATGTGATGTTCGGAAAGCAGTAAAGGATTTTAGTAATGATCGTTGTATCTTTTCAGAAGCAGTAAAGCCTTCGAGCTTCTCAAACTGCAAGTCATGTCTCCTTATAAGAATTCACTTTTGCTGAGCTATCCCTTTCACCTGCATCCCACAATTTTAATTTATTCAGAAAATTAAGTGCTCAAAAGCCTATATTAAGAGCGTTACTTCGTCCCTCTTGAGATTCTCACCCCACCCTCCTTCCTCTTTGTTCCTATTCCACCCCAGGCCACAGCCAAGACCCTCCCAAGCCTCTGCCGATATTTCTGTGTGACAGGTCTGTGGGTCATGTGCAAAAACAGGTTGGAGTATCTCTCTATCTCGTTTCCCCTGCAGCAATATCTTGCTCACCTTGGCAGGAAGGGACAGACATTTGCTCACCATCTCACCCTTTTCAAAACCAGGGAGGACAGAAAGGATTTCATTTCTATCGCGCCTTTCACGATCACCTGACGTCGCAAAGTGTTTTACAGCCAATGAGGTACTTTTGGAGTGTGGTCACTGTTCTAATGTGGGAAACGCGTTAACCAATTTGCACACAGCAAGCTCCCACAAACAGCAACGTGATAAATGACCAGATAAACTGTTTTAGTGATGTGGGTTGAGGGATAAATATTGGCCCCAGGACAACCGGGGATAGCTCCCCTGCTCTTAGCAGCATAGAAATTTACAGGGCAGGAGGCCCCCATTCCGGCCCATTGTGTCCGCGCCGGCCGACAAAGAGCCGCACGGCCCTCGGTCAGCAGCCCTGAAGGTTACATATAAACCTATGAACAATGACGGAAAGGCAAAGAGTACCCAGCCCAACCAGTCCGCCTCACACAACTGCGACACCCCTTACACTGAAACATTCTACACTCCACCCCAACCGGAGCCATGGGATCTCCTGGGAGAGGCAAAAAACAGGTAAAAACCCAGGCCAATTGGAGGAAAAAAAAATAGGAAAATTCCTCTCCGATCCCATCCAGGCGATCTTCTTCCAAGTAGTGCCACGGGATCTTTTACGTACAACTGAGAGGGCAGACGGGGCCTCGGTTTAACGTTTCATCCGAAAGACGGCACCTCCTACAGTGCGCCGCTCCCTCAGCACTGCACTGGGAATGTTAGGCCAGATTTTTTGAGCTCAAGTCTCTGGAGTGGGACTTGACCCCACGACCTTCTGTCTCAGAGACGAGAGTGCTGCCCACTGAGCCGCAGATGACGGAAAAATCTTAGCTACCCAGAGCAACAGTGGTACAAACCCACTATGGGTGCAGTGTGCGTGTATAGCATTAAACCAGCCAGCTATCATACGTTGAAAACGAAATTCCTATTGTACAACAACTTTCATTGATGTGGTGCCACAGCTTGGGATCAGCGCTCAACAGGAGGGCGAGGGGAACTTGGGGAGAGGGGCAAAATGCGCTCAAGGTCGGTTTTCAGGAGAATTCTGAAGTGAGGGGCAGAGAAAGAGAGATGTAACATGACGACATAATCAAGGGGTTCAGCGAGGAGGTTGCAGAATGCACAAGCAAGGCGGCTTCAAACCGATGATGGAGCAGAGCAAGGGAAACATAGAAACATAGAAAGTAGGTGCAGTCGGCCATTCGGCCCTTCGAGCCTGCACCACCATTCAATATGATCATGCAACCTCAGTACTCCACTCCTGATCCCTTTAGCTGTAAGGGCCACATCTAACTCCCTTTTGAATATATCTAACGAACTGGCCTCAACAACTTTCTGTGGCAGAGAATTCCACAGGTTCACAATTCTCTGGGTGAAAAAGTTCCTCCTCAACTCGGTTCTCTATGGCTTAACCCTTATCCTTAGACTATGTCCCCTGGTTCTGGACTTCCCCAACATCGGGAACATTCTTCCTGCATCTAACCTGTCCAGTCCCGTCAGAATTTTATACGTTTCTATGAGATTCTCTCTCATTCTTCTAAATTCCAGTGAGTATAAGCCTAGCCGATTCAGTCTTTCCTCCTATGTCAGTCCTGCCATCCCGGGAATCAGTCTGGTGAACCTTCGTTGCACCCCCCTCAACAGCAAACATGTCCTTCCTCAGATTAGGAGACCAAAACTGTACACAATATTCAAGGTGTGGTCTCACCAAGGCCCTGTACAACTGCAGTAAGACCTCCCTGTTCCTCTACTCAAATCCTCTCGCTATGAAGGCCAGCATGCCATTTGCTTTCTTTACTGCCTGCTGCACCTGCATGCCTACCTTCAATGACTGATGGGAGAGGGAGTGAAAGACACAGTGGATGAAGCTTTGGCAGAGTAGAGGGCACAAGTTATGATGCAAGGGCAGGGGGAGGCTGCAAAGGGCAAGAGGCCACAAAGAAATATGAAGACAAGACAGGGAGACAATAGAGGTTAGCAAGGATGGGAGTGAAAGATGAGTAGGGTTGTGTGCGGGATATAAAACATTTGGCTAAGCTGCTTGACATCCTGCGATAGAACGGCTAATGCATATTACTTCATTTGTTCAGATCAGTCCCGAGCACAGCGCAGTTCTTTTGATGTACTGAAGCTGTTGAGGATAGAATTTATTACTTTGATCTTTCGCTGCTGATTCAAGGTCGGTCGCAGGCTCCATCATCCACAGCGGTTTGCCAATCTCAGCCCTGCACTGAAGGGAAGCGACAAGCAAAAAACAAAACACTTCCCCAGGGAGGAAAAGCAATCACCGTCAACAAGAGCTTCCATCCATACGACACCCGCAACACAGGACAACACTCCGAGGTGCTGCACAGAGACGTGAAGGATAGTGACGCTGAGCCCAAGGAGCAGAGATTGGGAATTCAGGCCAAAACTTTGGCCAAAGGAAGTTTTAAGGAGGATCTTAAAGGAGGAGAGGGAGGGAGTTTGCAGAAGGACTTCTGGTACAGCCACCAATGGTGAGCAAAGGGAACAGCACAAGAAGCAGGAACCAGCTGTGACTCACACACTCGCCTCTGAGGTCAGAAGGTTGTGGGTTCAAGTCCCACTCCAGTCACTTGAGCACAAAAATCCAGGCTGACACTCCCAGTGCAGTGCTGGGGGAGCGCCGCACTGTCGGAGGGGCAGTGCTGGGGGAGTGCCACACTGTCGGAGGGGCAGTATTGAGGGAGCGCCGCACTGTCGGAGGGGCAGTGCTGGGGGAGCGCCGCACTGTCAGAGGGGCAGTGCTGGGGGAGCACCACACTGTCAGAGGGGCAGTGCTGGGGGAGTGCCACACTGTCGGAGGGGCAGTATTGAGGGAGCGCCGCACTGTCGGAGGGGCAGTGCTGGGGGAGTGCCACACTGTCGGAGGGGCAGTGCTGAGGGAGCGCCGCAATGTCGGAGGGGCTGTACTGAGGAAGCGCTGTACTGAGGAAACGCCGCATTGTTGGAAGGGCAATACTGAGGGAACGCCACACTGTCGGAGGGGCAGTACTAAGGGAGCGCCGCACTGTCGGAGGGGCAGTGCTGAGGGAGCGCCACACTGTCGGAGGGGCAGTACTGAGGGAGCGCCACACTGTTGGAGGGGCAGTACTGAGGGAGTGCCGCACTGTCGGAGGGGCAGTACTGAGGGATCGCCGCACTGTCGGAGGGGCAGTGCTGAAGGAGCGGCGCAGTACTGAGGGAATACCGCACTCGGAGGAGCCCTCTTTCAGATGAGATGTTAACCGTGACCCGTCTGCCCTCTCAAGTGGACCTAAAATATCCCATGGCACTATTTGGAAGAGCAGGGGAGTTCTGCCCGGTGTCCTGGGGCCAATATTTATCCCTCAATCAACATCACAAAAAAAGATTATTCACATAACAACAGTGACTACACTTCAAAAGTACTTCATTGGCTGTAAAGCGCTTTGGGTTGTCCTGAGGTCGTGAAAGGCGCTATAGAAATGCAAGTCTTTATTTCCTTTCAAACAAATGGAGAATAAAGAGTGGGGCTCAAACTTGAGGAAGTTACAGAGATAGTTAGAAAAGAGGTCAGGGAAAGGTCTAAACATAAGGACAAGAAGAATTTATGGCATTTGGGGGGCTATATTCACCCTCCCCCCGCGCCAACTGGTGTCCCAGCGCCTGCAAGCATGCTGGCCTTGGGTTGCAGAAGGTGCATGGCACAGCCAGACCAAGGAGGGGTGAAAAATGATCTTAAAAACATTCTCTCCCTTCACTCTCCCCACCAGAAAAAAGTCTGAAGAAAGTAGATGCACAATGTGACATGTTGGGAGTACACAAGCTCCAAATGTACACAACCTTTTCCTTTTCGTGTCAAGATCCTTTGATGATCTCAAGGCCGACTGGATAATCGCGGAATCTGGGAGTTATTTTCAATCCGCTGTCGGAGAGATCCAAATAAACTCAGAAACACCCAGTGCTTTCATCCAGCTGATAAATGTAACCAGCGCCAGAAATGGAGGCATTGGTTTCCGATATAACTCTGTCCACCTACACAAAGGTGAATGCAAGGCTTTTGAATCTCGATACCTTCATTCACGGACCAAAAATACAGACTATAGAATTTGCATGTACAAATTTCTAGTTTAACTGGAGCAATGCCAACTTAAGATCCCTCAGTTTCACCTCCGACACAATGTTTTTAAATGGATGCTGATTTTATTATTTTTCTATTTATTCCTCAACCAACATCATTAAAGAGATACCACAGGGATCAGTGCTGGGGCCTCAACTATTTACAATCAATACTAATGACTTGAATGAAGGGACCGAGTGTAATGTAGCCAAATTTGCTGATGATACAAATATAGGTGTGAGGAGGACACAAAGAATCTGCAAAGGGACATAGACAAAGTGAGTGGGCAAACATTTGACAGATGGAATACAATGTGGGAAAATGTGAGGCTATCCATTTGGGTTGGTAGAATAAAAAAGCAAATTATTATTTAAATGGAGAGAGGTTACAAAATGTTGCTGTAGAGGGGGATCTGGAGGTCCTTGAACATGAAACACAAAAGGTTAGTATGCAGGTACAGCAAGCAATTAGGAAGGCAAATGGAATGTTGGCCTTTAATGTAAGGGGGATGGAGTATAAAAGCAGAGAAGTCCTGCTACAACTGTACAGGGTATTGGTGAGACCACACCTGGAGTACTGCGTGCAGTTTTGGTCTCCTTATTTAAGGAGGGATATACTTGCATTGGAGGCAGTTCAGAGAAGGTTCACTCGGGTGATTCCTGAGATGAAGGGGTTATCTTATGAGGAAAGGTTGAGCAGGTTGGGCCTATACTCATTGGAGTTTAGAAGAATGAGAGGTGATCTTATTGAAATGTACAAGATACTGAGGGGGTTTGACAGGGTTGATGCAGAGAGGATGTTTCCCCTCGTGGGGGAATCTAGAACTAGGGGGCCATAGTTTCAGAATAAGGGGCCGCCCATTTAAAACAGAGGTGAGGAGGAATTTCTTCTCTCAGAGGGTGGTGAATCTGTGGAATTCTCTGCCCCAGAGAGCTGTGGAGACTGGGTCATTGAATATATTTAAGGCGGAGATAGACAGATTTTTGAACGATAAGGGAGTCGAGGGTTATGGGGAGCGGGCAGGGAAGTGGAGCTGTGGCCAAGATCAGATCAGCCATGATCTTATTGAATGGCGGAGCAGGCTCGAGGGGCCGAATGGCCGAATGGCCGACTCTTGCTCCTATTTCTTATGTTCTTATCTGGTCATTATCACATTGCTGTGTGTGGGATCTTGCTGTGCATAGATTTTGCCGCCTCAATTCCCACATTACAACAATGACTACACTTTAAAAGTACTTCATTGGCTGTAAAGCGCTTTGGGACGTCCGGTGTTCATGAAAGGCGCTATAGAAATGCTTTTCTTTTTTTTTTTAAATTCACTTTTTTTAAAATATTAAGTGAATTGTATTTTTAAAAGCTGCACTGTACGTCATTTTGGAATGCAATAACCTTGCACCATCTGTAATCAGTCTTGCGTACGGTAGTTATTTAGATGTGTTACACCTTGAGAATATTATTTATTACTTTGATTTCTTGGCTGCGGACTCAAGGTCAGCGACAGTCAGAATCCACCACACACAGTCGCTCAATCCCAGGCCTACTGCTGAAGGGAAGCACCATCCAAACTAACCAGATACAGCAGGCACCTCAAATCACTGGAGAAATACCACCAACGATGTCTCCGCAAGATCCTGCAAATCCCCTGGGAGGACAGACGCACCAACGTCCGTGTTCTCGATCAGGCCCAACATCCCCAGCATCGAAGCACTGACCACACTCGATCAGCTCCGTTGGGCAGGCCACATTGTCCGCATGCCTGACACGAGACTCCCAAAGCAAACGCTCTTCTCGGAACTCCTACATGGCAAGCGAGCCCAAGGTGGGCAGAGAAAACGTTTCAAGGACACCCTCAAAGCCTCCCTGATAAAGTGCAACGTTCCCCACCGACACCTGGGAGTCCCTGGCCAAAGACCACCCGAAGTGAAGGAAGTGCATCCGGGAGGGCACTGAGCACCTCGAGTCTTGTCGCCGAGAGCATGCAGAAACCAAGCGCAGGCAGCGGAAGGAGCGTGCGGCAAACCAGTCCCACCCACCCCTTCCCTCAACCACTGTCTGTCCCACCTGTGACAGACTGTAATTCCCGTATTGGACTGTTCAGCCACCTGAGAACTCACTTTTAGAGTGGAAGCAAGTCTTCCTCGATTCCGAGGGACTGCCAATGATGATAACCACTTCCCCAGGATGGGAAAATGAGACCGCTTTTACAACATGCTGAGGTGCAGAGAGACCTGGGGGTCCTTGTGCATGAAACTCTTTTAATCCCAAAAGGTTAGTTTGCAGGTGCAGCAGGTAATCAGGAAGGCGAATGGAATGTTGGCCTTCATTGCGAGAGGGATGGAGTACAAAAGCAGGGAGGTCCTGCTGCAACTGTATAGGGTATTGGTAAGGCCGCACCTGGAGTATTGCGTGCAGTTTTGGTCACCTTACTTAAGGAAGGATATACTGGCTTTGGAGAGGGTACAGAGACGATTCACTAGGCTGATTCCGGAGATGAGAGGGTTACCTTATGATGAAAGATTGAGTAGACTGGGTCTTTACTCGTTGGAATTCAGAAGGATGAGGGGTGATCTTATAGAAACATTTAAAATCATGAAAGGGATAGACAAGATAGAGGCAGAGAGGTTGTTTCCACTGATCGGGGAGACTAGAACTAGGGGGCACAGCCTCAAAATACGGGGGAGCCAATTTAAAACCAAGTTGAGAAGGAATTTTTTCTCCCAGAGGGTTGTGAATCTGTGGAATTCTCTGCCCAAGGAAGCAGTTGAGGCTAGCTCATTGAATGTATTCAAATCACAGATAGATAGATTTTTAACCAATAAGGGAATTAAGGGTTATGGGCAGCGGCCGGGTAAGTGGAGCTGAGTCCACGGCCAGATCAGCCATGATCTTGTTGAGTGGCGGAGCAGGCTCGAGGGGCTAGATGGCCTACTCCTGTTCCTAATTCTTATGTTCTTATGTTCTTATGTTTTCCCAACTCCCTCGTGCACCTCTGAGCAGCTGGTTTCCTAACTGCACAGATGGAGGCCTGGGAGCGGATTACCTGCTCCCCACGGTGATAGCACTTCTTCACACAGAAATCCCGAGCTCTCTCCCTCAAACAGCCATGGACGCTGGGGCTCAATTGAAATTTTTAAGACTGAGATCGATTTATTTGTTACGTTAGGATATCGAGGGATATGAAGTAACAGTGGGTAAAAGAAAAACTTGCATTTCTATAGCACCTTTCACGACCACCGGACGTCCCAAAGCGCTTTACAGCCAATGAAGTACTTTTTGGAGTGTAGTCACTGTTGTAATGTGGGAAACGCAGCAGCCAATTTGCGCACAGCAAGCTCCCACACACAGCAATGTGATAATGACCAGATAATCTGTTTTAGTGATGCTGGCTGAGGGATAAATATTGGCCCCAGAACACCGGGGAGAACTCCCCTGCTCTTCATCGAAATAGTGCCCCGGGATCTTTTACATCCACCTGAGGGGCAGACGGGTTTAACGACTCATCCGAAAGATGGCGCCTCCAACAGCGCAGTGCTCCCTCTGCACTGCACTGCGAGTGTCAGCCAGGATTTTGTGCTCAAGTCCCTGGAGTGGGACTTGAACTCACAAACTTCTGACTCAGAGGCGAGTGTGCTGCCCACTGAGCCACGGCAGAATTGGGATCAGTCCTGATCTAATTGAATGGCGGAATAAGCTCAAAGGGCCGAATGGCTTCCTCCTGCTCCTATGTTATCAGATAAAACCAAGCAGGAGCGAAAAGCTCACCATAAAAAGGTCTCGGCTGCAACTATAAAAACATTTCAAATAAGTACTGCTCGACATGCCAACAGTGACTACACTTCAGTGCCAGCGAAAGGTACTTCATTAGCTGTAAGGAGTTTTGGGACATCATTTGGGACTTGTAAAGCCCTTCCTTTATTAGATTTCGCTGCCTCAGAGAGCTGTGGAAGCTGGGACATTGAATAAATTTAAGACAGAGATAGACAGTTTCTTAACCAAGGGAATAAGGTGTTATGGGGAGCGGACAGGGAAGTGGACCTGAGTCCACAATCGGATGAGCCATGATCGTATTGAATGGCAGAGCAGGCTCGAGGGGCCGTATGGCCTACTCCTGCTCCTATTTTTTATGTTCTTATGTTTATGTAGTATTTTGTTTTTTACAGCTCCAAACACACTGTTGTATATCTGTTACCCTCCAAAGAACAGCCTTGAATATTTATTGTCTGTTATGTATGTAAACATTACCAATGTCTAAGACTTGCCACCAGGGGGCACACCTGTGGGAGACCCAAGGGTCACCTGCACATCCTGGGCAAGCAGGTATAAAAGGCCGACTACCACACTGCCTTCTCACTCTGGAGTTACAACAAAGAGACCGAGGTCACAACAGTTTGAGCTTAAGATGTACAGTCTTGTGGAGTTCTTCTAAATGCAACATTGTCAATGCAATATTTCTGAAAAATTCTCTGTGCAACACCGCCCCCTCCCCCCACCCCCCCATTTCCCATTTATTTAAATCCCGCCACGTTTTGCTATTCTAAAGCAGCAAACAGGCAGGTGAGCTACCTCCAAGGGTCTCATCACAGCATGCCCCATGCGACCATGTCAATCGTGCAGTAGCTGCCATCACAGCGTGTAAAGTCACAGGCAGACTCACAAGGAGCAAGTGCTCACTTACAGGGGCGGTTTTTGGCATGGGTTTGAGGAAACTATGAATGAAAAAGCCCGAAAGCATAATACTGTTGAATGAATGCACTTCCGGGAAGGAGAGTGGCCTCAAAGAGAGAGAAAGCCGGATACAGCGATATGCTGGGACTTTTCTAAACGGGTACGCTAGGACAGGCCTATTTTACCCACGGCTGTTTGAGAAAACGTGAAGAAGCCCAGAATGTGAAACAAGTGAAACGTTTAAGAATTTAGGCTACTACCATCTCTGGAGAATAGGGCAAATCTGATCTTGTGGATGCACAAATCAGCCCCAGTTAGTTGGGAACAATATGATCGATGAGGTGCCTTTCTCAGTGCAAAGCTAAAAGTTTAAAAATATATACATACAAATTATAGTCCACGAAAGCTTAAAGAGCAAGAAACATTTTGGGAGTTTTTTTTATAGTGGAGACAACAACTTATATTTATATAGCGCCTTTAATGTAGTGAAACGTCGCAAGGCCCTTCACTGGAGTATTCAGAGATAAAACATTTGGCACTGAGCCACAAAAGGAGAAATGAGAGCAGGTGACCCAAAGCTTGGTCAAAGAGGCAGGTTTTAAGGAGCGTCTTGAAAGAGAGGTAGAGCGGCGGAGTGGTTTAAGGAGAGAGTTCTAGAGCTTGGGGCCCAGGCAACAGAAGGCACGGCCACCGATGGTGGAGCGATTATAATCAGGGATGCTTGAGAGGGCTGAATTAGAAGAGTACAGAGAACTCAGGGGGGGGGGGGTTGTAGGGCTGGAGGAGATTATAGAGATAGGGAGGGGGCGAGGGCCATGGAGGGATTTGTAAACAAGGATGAGAATTTTGAAATCGAGGCGTTGCTTAACCGGAAGCCAATGTAGGTCAGTGAGCACAGGGGTGATGGGTGAGCAGGACTCGGTGCGAGTTAGGACACGGGGCAGCGAGCACAGGGGGTGATGGGTGAGCAGGACTCGGTGCGAGTTAGGACACGGGGCAGCCAAGCTTTGGATCACCTCTAGTTTACGTAGGGTAGAATGTGGGAGGCCAGCCAGGAGTGCGTTGGAATAGTCAAATCTAGAGATAACAATGGCACGGATGAGGGTTTCAGCAGTGGATGAGCTGAGGCAGGGGCGGAGACGGGCGATGTTACAGAGCTGGAAATAGGCGGTCTTAGTTATGCTGCAGACATATGGTCAAAAGCTCATTTCAGGGTCAAATATGACACCGAGTTGTGAACAGTCTGGTTCAGCCTCAGACAGAAGTTGGGGAGAGGGATGGAGTCAGTGGCTAGGGAACGGAGTTTATGGCGGGGACCGAAAATAATGGTTTCGGTCTTCCCAATATTCTATTGAAATGAATCGATACATGTTAAGAATCTTGCTTTGTTGAAATCTTTCCATTTAAAAAATGCAATAAAAAGATAAGTAAATTTCAATCGTTGATCAATAGGTTTTGGAACCAAGGCAGGTGGATGGAGTTAAGATACGGATCAGCCATGATTTGATTGAATGGCAGGACAGGCTCGAGAGGCTGAATGGCCTCCTCCTGTTTCCATGTCCCCAAGTAAAAATATTATTTCACTAAAAATATAAATGGGATGGAATCTTTTTAAAGGATTACAGTCCAATAAAACCCTTCTCTTTTTGATAAACCTTTCACAGAAGCAGATGAATCCTCAACAAACTGAATTAGGGGAGAGTGTCACTTTGAACTCTTTGATGATTGATTGATTGTCCACCATGTTTAGCCAACTAATAAGCTTGCAAGAAAGACAGTCAATTGGCTGCTGATTACAGCGAATCAGAGGAGACGCTGCTTTGTAACAACAGTGAATTACCTTTGACAATGACACGAAGAGGAAGTTCACAATATCAGCAAGACTTTTAATATACAATAGGCTCTTAGGCAGTTGTTTAATCATTATTTAAAAATATAAAGCCTGTACAATGGTATGGTCCCCTCATTGCTGTACTAGTCCAAAACCTCACTAACTGCGACGAGGCCTGTGAATTATGGAATGGTTCAATGGTGCTAGGTTGGTAACCAGAGGATGCAGATTTAAGGTGACTGGCAAAAGAACCAGAGGGGACACGAGGAAACGTTATTTTACGCAGCGAGTTGTGGTGATCAGGAATGCGCTGCCTGAAAGGACGGTGGGAGCAGACACAAAAGGAAATTGGATAAATACTTGAAAAGGAAACAAAATGTACAGAGCTATGGGGAACGAGGGGGAGGGGATTAATTGGATAGCACAGGCATGATGGGCCGAATGGGCACCCGCTGTGCTGCATCGTTCTAGGTTATCCTCGAGTCAGTCGTTTCAAATCAGCTTAGGCCTGTTCAGAACCATTATTCGCTATATTCAATGCTTCAAGCCTGCTGTCTGTTAGCCACGTTAGAGGAGGAGACCTGATGTGGCAGAGTTCCATGCAGTTTGTAAGCATTGCATTGACATACATATATGTGGCACCTCCCTCAACCCCCCCCCCCCCAACCCACCCTCCAAACTTAAGCCCCCCGTCAGGGGAAAAAAAGTAACTATCTTCCGCCACATCCTCAATTAGTATTTTTGTTTTATATTTTGAAAATAAAGTGCGGCCTAAACGTGCGTGGAGAACTGTGAAGATGGAAATATTCTTCCAACAGAAAGTACTCCACCTAAAATTCCCCTCCCCTGTCAAACTGAACTCCATCTGTTTCCAATAGAGACTTCACACCAAAGGAGTTATTCTCGACAGCACTGGAAAATCATTATTTAAAAAAGGACAGGTCGCTCAGAGCTCAAGCGCTGTTACACACGCCACTTCAAATCACGTCCGACAGCAACCTGCACCAGTTCAAAGAACGCTGCTGAAATACAGGTCTGCATTGTTACTGTGGAGTAGCAAGATACTGGGAACATAGCCAACGGCAGCACTAAAGGCAAACCAGCATCGACTGCCGTGGTGCACTCAACCTGAATTGCACAGGAACACAGGGCACGGAGGGTAATTAACTGCACATTGCTTGTCACTGCTTGTAAATGGAAACGACAATGAAGAGAGAGTCACTCTCCTAAATAGGTTTGAGACATCCATTTTAAGGAGCGGGCGGACACGGGAAGATTTATATTGAACATTTACCTCGGACACGCTGGTTTGGATTTGATGTTAGGCTCTTCGCTCTATTATAGTAGTAGTAGTATTAGGCAGGATGACCTGCTTCCACACCATAAAGGGATGAGTTCACAGGTGTTTCAATGAGGGACCTGACATTCCAGATCCCGAACTGCATCCTGAAGGGTGGAAGATGCCTGTGGGTGGATTGTTTTAACGTGGGGTGGCCGTTGCACACCTGCCATCACACGGGCTTGACAGATCGAGGTCTTGGTCCTGTGGCAAGGGTTAACCAGGACGACTGGAGAACAAGCTCAGCTGCATGGACTTTGTGCGCGCGCATGCTCCTACTATCCATAGATCGCAGTGTGGGCTGGCCCGTGCTGCCTCTGGGCCCTCGCCTCTCCTGGGCTCTGAATTCTCGCCTCTCCTGGGCCCCGATCATGACGCTCCTGGGCCCCAATCTCTTTGCTCTATACTGATCCACTGTGTGCGTTTGCCCTCGAGCTCAGACTGAAGTCACAGTGGCAACGTCTTACCCGCATGCCCACTATTCCAGGGCGCTATTCTGTATTTACTGTGTGCGCATCATCCAGATGAGGGACTTTAGTGCTGGGGAGTGGAGCATTCTCCCAGTTTGCAGACAGTACCAGCGTGGGAACAGCGAGGTTAGAAGTTGCTGGCTCTGCCCCAACTGATCGCCTCCGATCCAGACCACCTCGAGTTGTCAGCCAGTGACTCAGTGGACAGCACTCTCACCTCCGAGTCAGAAGGTTGTGGTTCAAGTCCCACTCCAGGGCCTTGAGCACATAAATCCAGACTGACACTCCCAGTGGAGCGCTGCACTGTCGGAGGGGCAGTACTGAGGGAGCGCCGCACTGTCGGAGGGGCAGTGCTGAGGGAGCGCCGCACTGTCGGAGGGGCAGTGCTGAGGGAGCGCAGCACTGTCGGAGGGGCAGTGCTGAGGGAGCGCCGCACTGTCGGAGGGGCAGTGCTGAGGGAGCGCCGCACTGTCGGAGGGGCAGTGCTGAGGGAGCGCAGCACTGTCGGAGGGGCAGTACTGAGGGAGCGCCGCACTGTCGGAGGGGCAGTGCTGAAGGAGTGCCGCACTGTCGAAGGGGCAGTGCTGAGGGAGCGCTGCAATGTCGGAGGTGCCGTCTTACGAATGAGACGTTAAACCGAGCCTCCATCTGCTCCCTCAGGTGGACCTAAAAGATCCCACTGCTTTATTTCGAAGAAGAGCAGGGGAGTTCTCCCCGGTGTCCTTCCCAGTGTCCTGGGGCCAATATTTAACCCTCAATCAACATAACAAAAAAAACAGATATCACATTGCTGTTTGTGAGAGCTTGCTGTGTAGAAATTGGCTGCCGCGTTTCCCACATTACAACAGTGACTACACTCCAAAAGTACTTAATTGGCTGTAAAACGCTTTAGGACGTCCGGTGGTCGTGAAGGGTGCTATAGAAATGCAAGTCTTTCTTTCTCAGTGACACCTCATTTTCCCTGTTCCACACCAACCATGTTGTGGGCACAGCCATGTATTCCTGCAAACATTTTGACAGATTATGTCAATGCTTTTACCAACTGGACTTTAATTGCTGCCAATTACTTTGAATACTGTTTATCTCCTAGGTCACCGGATCTATCTAACTCATCAGAAAATTTTCGATTGCAGTAAGTACCTGTCCCAAATTTGCTTGTGAAGAGCAGGAATTGTTCAAAGAGACTTGTTTGTAAACTTCACTAGTCACTGATCTGTAGACCAGCCGTTTCAATGTATTAATCCATCTGCTTCCCACTGGCAAGATCATTTATCATTAATTCCATGAACCTTAACCTTCTTAAAGATTAGTGAAGACAAACATAGGTCCCTTGCAGTCAGAATCAAGTGAATTTATAATGGGGAACAAAGAAATGGCAGACCAATTGAACAAATACTTTGGTTCTGTCTTCATTAAGGAAGACACAAATAACCTTCCGGAAATACTAGATAACCGAGGGTCTAGCGAGGAGGAGGAACTGAAGGAAATCCTTATTAGTCAGGAAATTGTGTTAGGGAAATTGATGGGGTTGAAGGCCGATAAATCCCCAGGGCCTGAGAGTCTGCATCCCAGAGTACTTAAGGAAGTACCCTAGAAATAGTGGATTCATTGGTGGTCATTTTCCAACATTCTATAGACTCTGGATCAGTTCCTATGGATTGGAGGGTAGCCAATGTAACCCCACTTTTTAAAAAAGGAGGAAGAGAGAAAACAGGGAATTATAGACCAGTTAGCCTGACATCGGTAGTGGAGAAAATGTTGGAATCAATTATTAAAGATGTAATAGCAGTGCATTTGGAAAGCAGTGACAGAATCGGTCCAAGTCAGCATGGATTTATGAAAGGAAAATCATGCTTGAAAAACCTTCTAGAATTTTTTGAGGATGTAACTAGTAGAGTGGACAAGGGAGAACCAGTGGATGTGGAGTATTTGGACTTTCAAAAGGCTTTTGACAAAGTCCCATACAAGAGATTAGTGTAGCATTGCTGGTTAAAGAGGAGATTAATGCAATAGTTAGGAAAGACATTAGCTTGGATGATGTGGAATCTATATGGGTAGAGCTGCAGAACACCAAAGGGCAAAAAACGTTAGTGGGAGTTGTGTACAGACCTCCAAACAGTAGTAGTGATGTTGGGGAGGGCATCAAACATGAAATTAGGGGTGCGTGCAATAAAGGTGCAGCAGTTATAATGGGTGACTTTAATATGCACATAGATTGGGCTAACCAAACTGGAAGCAATACGGTGGAGGAGGATTTTCTGGAGTGCATAAGGGATGGTTTTTTAGACCAATATGTCGAGGAACCAACTAGGGGGGAGGCCATCTTAGACTGGGTGTTATGTAATGAGAGAGGATTAATTAGCAATCTCGTTGTGCGAGGCCCCTTGGGGAAGAGTGACCATAATATGGTGGAATTCTGGATTGGGATGGAGAATGAAACAGTTAATTCAGAGACCATGGTCCAGAACTTAAAGAAGGCTAACTTTGAAGGTATGAGGCGTGAATTGGCTGGGATGGATTGGCGAATGATACTTAAGGGGTTGACTGTGGATGGGCAATGGCAGACATTTAGAGACCGCATGGATGAACTACAACAATTGTACATTCCTGTCTGGCATAAAAATAAAAAAGGGAAGGTGGCTCAACCGTGGCTATCAAGGGAAATCAGGGATAGTATTAAAGCCAAGGAAGTGGCATACAAATTGGCCAGAAATAGCAGCGAACCTGGGGACTGGGAGAAATTTAGAACTCAGCAGAGGAGGACAAAGGGTTTGATTAGGGCAGGGAAAATGGAGTATGAGAAGAAGCTTGCAGGGAACATTAAGACGGATTGCAAAAGTTTCTATAGATATGTAAAGAGAAAAAGGTTAGTAAAGACAAACGTAGGTCCCCTGCAGTCAGAATCAGGGGAAGTCATAACGGGGAACAAAGAAATGGCGGACCAATTGAACAAGTACTTTGGTTCGGTATTCACGAAGGAGGACACGAACAACCTTCCGGTTATAAAAGGGTTCGGGGGGTCTAGTAAGGAGGAGGAACTGAGGGAAATCCTTATTAGCCGGGAAATTGTGTTGGGGAAATTGATGGGATTGAAGGCCGATAAATCCCCAGGGCCTGATGGACTGCATCCCAGAGTACTTAAGGAGGTGGCCTTGGAAATAGTGGATGCGTTGACAGTCATTTTCCAACATTCCATTGACTCTGGATCAGTTCCTATGGAGTGAAGGGTAGCCAATGTAACCCCACTTTTTAAAAAAGGAGGGAGAGAGAAAACAGGGAATTATAGACCGGTCAGCCTGACATCGGTAGTGGGTAAAATGATGGAATCAATTATTAAGGATGTCATAGCAGTGCATTTGGAAAGAGGTGACATGATAGGTCCAAGTCAGCATGGATTTGTGAAAGGGAAATCATGCTTGACAAATCTTCTGGAATTTTTTGAGGATGTTTCCAGTAGAGTGGATAAGGGAGAACCAGTTGATGTGGTATATTTGGACTTTCAGAAGGCGTTCGACAAGGTCCCACACAAGAGATTGATGTGCAAAGTTAGAGCACATGGGATTGGGGGTAGTATACTGACATGGATTGAGAACTGGTTGTCAGACAGGAAGCAAAGAGTAGGAGTAAATGGGTACTTTTCAGAATGGCAGGCAGTGACTAATTGGGTACCGCAAGGTTCTGTGCTGGGGCCCCAGCTGTTTACACTGTACATTAATGATTTAGATGAGGGGATTAAATGTAGTATCTCCAAATTTGCGGATGACACTAAGTTGGGTGGCAGTGTGAGCTGCGAGGAGGATGCTGTGAGGCTGCAGAGCGACTTGGATAGGTTAGGTGAGTGGGCAAATGCATGGCAGATGAAGTATAATGTGGATAAATGTGAGGTTATCCACTTTGGTGGTAAAAACAGAGAGACAGACTATTATCTGAATGGTGACAGATTAGGAAAAGGGGAGGTGCAAAGAGACCTGGGTGTCATGGTACATCAGTCATTGAAGGTTGGCATGCAGGTGCAGCAGGCGTTTAAGAAAGCAAATGGCATGTTGGCCTTCATAGCAAGGGGATTTGAGTACAGGGGCAGGGAGGTGTTGCTACAGTTGTACAGGGCATTGGTGAGGCCACACCTGGAGTATTGTGTACAGTTTTGGTCTCCTAACCTGAGGAAGGACATTCTTGCTATTGAGGGAGTGCAGCGAAGGTTCACCAGACTGATTCCCGGGATGGCGGGACTGACCTATCAAGAAAGACTGGATCAACTGGGCTTGTATTCACTGGAGTTCAGAAGAATGAGAGGGGACCTCATAGAAACATTTAAAATTCTGACGGGGTTAGACAGGTTAGATGCAGGAAGAATGTTCCCAATGTTGGGGAAGTCCAGAACCAGAGGTCACAGTCTAAGGATAAGGGGTAAGCCATTTAGGACCGAGATGCGGAGGAACTTCTTCACCCAGAGAGTGGTGAACCTGTGGAATTCTCTACCACAGAAAGTTGTTGAGGCCAATTCACTAAATATATTCAAAAAGGAGTTAGATGAGGTCCTTACTACTAGGGGGATCAAGGGGTATGGCGAGAAAGCAGGAATGGGGTACTGAAGTTGAATGTTCAGCCATGAACTCATTGAATGGCGGTGCAGGCTAGAAGGGCCGAATGGCCTACTCCTGCACCTATTTTCTATGTTTCTATGTAAAATTAAAGCACATGGTATTGGGGGTAATGTATTGACGTGGATAGAGAACTGGTTGGCAGACAGGAAGCAAAGAGTAGGAATAAACGGGTCCTTTTCAGAATGGCAGACAGTGACTAGTGGGGTACCGCAAGGTTCAGTGCTGGGCTATTTACAATATACATTAATGATTTGGACGAAGGAATTGAATGTAATATCTCCAAGTTTGCAGATGACAATAAGCTGGGTGGCAGTGTGAGCTGCAAGGAAGATGCTATGAGGCTGAGGATGACTTAGACAGGTTAGGTGAGTGGGCAAATGCATGGCAGATGCAGTATAATGTAGGTAAATGTGAGGTTATCCACTTTGGTGGCAAAAACAGGAAGGCAGAATACTATCTGAATGGTGACAGATTGGGAAAAGGGGAGGTGCAACGAGACCTGGGTGTCATGGTATATCAGTCATTGAAAGTTGGCATGCAGGTACAGCAGGCGGTGAAGAAGGCAAATGGCATGTTGGCCTACATAACAAGAAGATTTGAGTATAGGAGCAGGGAGGTCTTACTGCAGTTGGTCAGGGCCTTGGTGAGGCCACACCTTGAATATTGTGTACAGTTTTGGTCTCCTAATCTGAGGAAGGACATTCTTGCTATTGAGGGATTGCAGCGAAGGTTCACCAGACTGATTCCCGGGATGGCAGGACTGACATATGAAGAAAGACAGGATCAACTAGGCTTATATTCACTGGAATTTAGAAGAATGAGAAAAGATCTCATAGAAACATGTAAAATTCTGGCGGGACTGGACAGGTTAGATGCAGGAAGAATGTTCCCGATGTTGGGGAAGTCCAGAACCAGGGGTCACAGTCTAAGGATAATGGGTAGGCCATTTAGGACCGAGATGAGGAGAAACTTCTTCACTCAGAGAATTGTGAACCTGTGGAATTCTCTACCACAGAAAGTTGTTGAGGCCAGTTCGTTAAGACATATTCAAAAGGCAGTTAGATGTGGCCCTTATAGCTAAAGGGATCAAGGGGTATGGAGAGAAAGCAGAAATGGGGTACTGAAGTTGCATGATCAGCCATGATCATATTGAATGGTGGTGCAGGCTCGAAGGGCTGAATGGCCTACTCCTGCACCTATTTTCTATGTTTCCATGTCTCACATGCATAACTTATCAAATGTCTTTGGAAATCTCCTCAAAAGGGATTGCAGATCAACGAGGCATAACACCCAAGGTTTCCTAATCTATGGCTCCCATTCCTTGTGGACTCTGGGCACTTTGAGCAGGCACTGATTTCATCCCTCAGAATTCTCCTAAACATTTCCCGTGCTACAGAATTCAGGCTAACTGGCTCATAGCTCACACTTGTTTCTGAATATTCTAGAGGTGACCCAAAACTCGGTTGCCCGTGTCCTAACTCGCACCAAGTCCCGCTCACCCATCACCCCCTGTGCTCGCTGACCTACATTGGCTTCCGCTTAAGCAGCGCCTCGATTTCAAAATTCTCATCCTTATTTTCAAATCCCTCCATGGCCCTCGCCCCTCCCTATCTCTGTAATCTCCTCCAGCCCCACAACCCCCCGAGATCTCTGCGCTCCTCCAATTCTGCCCTCCTGAACATCCCTGATTGTAATCGCTCAACCATTGGTGGGCCCTGCCTTCTGTTGCCTGGGCCCCAAACTCTGGAACTCCCTCCCTAAACCTCTCCGCCTCTCTTTCCTCCTTCAAGACGCTCCTTAAAACATACCTCTTTGACCAAGCTTTTGGTCACCTGCCCTAATTTCTACTTATGCGGCTCGGTGTCAAATTTATAATCACATAATACTCCTGTGAGGCACCTTGGGACGCTTCACTACGTTAAGGCGCTATATAAATACAGTTTGTTGTTGTGATTAGGATAGCATTTGCTATTCTTCATTGCTGACGTTATGAGCTCCGAAGGGCTGGATTAAGATTGCATACTCGGCAAGCGGGTGTGTGACTCCTTTCTGAAAGCAGTCTTGCACTTTACTGCTTTGTTGCAATCTGTGGTCCTCCCGAGTTACATTTCCCCACTGTTGTGTTAATGTGGACCCAAAACCACTTTTGCTCTGATAAGGAAAATGGCAGTATAAGTACAGCCTAAATGTATTAACCACAGTCCCACCCATGTACTGGAGAATGCTAGGGTGTATACCATCTTCATAGCACATCGGTTACTAATGTCTACTTGTGCTATAGATTCCCGAGCCAAAATGTCTGGGTGGGAGTTCTGACCACAGTCTTTATTGTGCAGAATTTATTCGACACATCATTTCCTCATCCTCTTATAGTCCTGCTTCGCAGGTTATGCCCCAAGGGAACTATCTGGTCTCTGGGCTGAACGGTGTGACTCAATCTGTTTGCTCTCGCTATCTGTTGCACTGCAAATTTATGTAGTATAATTTAGTTCAAACTCGGTTTTCAAATATTTATAGCAGCAAACATAATCACAGCCTTCATATCGCCACGATGCTATTTATAAAGCTAGTTAACTGTAGAAAAAAATAGAACACAGAATTTCAGTTCACTGACTGGTGAAAAGTGGATGACAAAAAAAACTTGCATTTATATAGCACCCAAGTGCTTTACAGCCAATGAAGTACTTTTGGAGTGTAGTCACTGTTGTAATGTAGGAAACGCGGTGGCCAATTTGCACTCAGCATGCTCCCACAAACAGCAATAGGATAATGACCAGATCATCTGTTGTAGTGATGTTGATTGAGGGATAAATATTGGCCCCAGGACACCGGGCATAATTCTTCTGCTCTTCTTCCAAATAGTGGCCATGTGATCTTTTGAGACCACCTGAGAGAGCAGACGGGGCCTCGGTTTAATGCCTCATCTGAAAGACAGCACCTCCGACAGTGCGGCGCTCCCTCGGTACTGCCCCTCCGACAGTGCAGTGTTCCCTCAGCACTGCACTGGAGAGTCAGCCGAGATTTTTCTGCTCGAGTATCTGAAGTGGGGCTTAAACCCACAACCTTCTGACTCAGAGGCGTGTGCGCTACTCACTGAGCCACGGCTGACACTTAAATGAATGTTATTCAAGCCTGGATACAGCAATTCTAGCTGGATCACTATCTGCACTTTGAATTCGTCCGCCTTCCTCTCCCGAAGCGAACGACACAGTTGTGCACTGTTCCATTGGTGCCCCTCCGAAGTAGTCAGTTTACTGGCATGAATCTAGGCCGGAAGTGCCCACGGGCTATTCGACTACAGAGGCATCGCCGCGTAGCTCAATTCTGTCAAAGCCCTTGGATGACAACACGTGCATTTTCCAAGAGATCACTGAATAGGGATTAGGAGTTCTGACTGAATCCCATCACTCCTGCCATGAGGTAATTCAACCATGTTGGGGGGCAGGGGTGAAGAAGGAGAGAGAGAGAGAGAGAGAGAGGAGACATTATAGCCAGTGTCGATTCTGCTTTTAACCACTGTCAACACACATGCACAGGCCAGTGGATACGCATTTGGAACCCTGGTTAATTTATTACCTCCGACATAGTCCAGAGACACTCTGTGTCCACTACTGATCAGTTTGAAACCTGCCCAACTCAGCATGGAGATCAACCAGAGATCTTCCTGATCGGGCAGTTTAGTCTTGCACGGAGGCAGAAGCCCTGAACATCTGTGCAGAAAATACACACTGCTTTTGTACAAACCGATAGTCTCCAATCAGAGTAATGGTAACCACGAACTACTGCCTCAAATAGCCAGTAGTTATCGTGTGCAAATCACCAGTCTCTTATATTGAGCCGAGGGCCAATTTTCAGTAAGTAGGAATATTTTTAGAATTTGGGCTAGAATTGCTCTGGTGTCTACAATACTGGAGTTCAGTTTATTCTGCAAAAAACTGAAACAAATGCGCACGTAACTACTCATACTGGTTTACAAATCCCTCTGTGGTCTCGCCCCTCCCTATCTCTGTAATCACCTCCAGCCCCACAACCCCCCAAGATGTCTGTGCTCCTCTAATTCTGTCCCCCAGAGCATCCCGGATTATAATCACTCCACCATTGGTGGCCGTGCCTTCTGTGGCCTGGGCCCCAAGCTCTGGAACTCCCTCCCTAAACCTCTCCGCCTCTCTCTCCTCCTTCAAGATGCTCCTTAAAACCGACCTCTTTGATCAATGCGCTAATTTCTACTTATGTGGTTTGGCATCAAATTTATCATCTCCTAATACTCCTGTGAAGCACCTTGGGACGTTTCACTACGTTAAAGGCGCTATATAAATGCAGGTTGTTGTTGAAGGTGTTGCTTTTGGAAAGACTCACCAGACACGTGGAGTTTGCAGTGTGGACCACATTGGTAAGCTGCATGACACAATCCTCACATGGTTTACACAAACCTCTTCAAACCCTCTCTTCACAGCACCTTTGGTCCCAGTCTGAACATCAAGGCTCTATCGGCTTGTTCAAGTGGGCATAAAGATCCCGTGTCTTTTTTTGAAGAAGAAGAGGAGAGTGTTTTTCAGTCTGCTGGACAGCATTCAACTCAACCAACGTCACCGAAACATTAACGGGCCGCCCATCAGGTTTTTTGTCGGATCTTACCGTGAACAAATCGACTGCTGTGTTTGTCCAAACTATTACTACACCTCAAACACTCTCTTCCTCAGGCGACCGTAGGCTGTGCTGGCGCACTGGAGGCGGTGTTGGACCTCGTCGTCGATGTCTGCCCTTTCTAATAGTAGGCTCCCTAGGTATGGAAAATGGTCCACGTTGTCCAAGGCCGCGCCATAGCACCAAGCTTATGGTCTACAGGGCAGTAGTGATACCCGCCCCTCCTATATGGCTCAGAGACGTGGACATATACAGTAGACACCTCAAAGCGCTGGAGAAGTACCGCAAGATCCTGCAAATTCCCTAGCAGGACAGACGCACCAACGTCAGTGTTCTCGATCAGGCCCAACATCCCCAGCATCAAAGCACTGACCACACTCAACCAGCTCCGTTGGGCGGGCCACATCGTCCGCATGCCGGGGGCGAGACTCCCAAAGCAAGCGCTCTACTCGGAATTCCTACACGGCAAGTGAGCCCCAGGTGGTCAGAGGAAACGTTACAAGGGACCACCCTCAAAGCCTCCCTGATAAAGTGCAACATCCCCACCGGCACCTGGGAGTCCCTGGCCAAAGACCGCCCTAAGTGGAGGAAGTGCATCCGGGAGGACGCTGAGCACCTCGAGTCTCGTTGCCGAGAGCGTGCAGAAAGCAAGCGCAGGCAGCGGAACGAGCGTGCGGAAAACCAGACTCCTCACCTATCCCTTCCCTCAGCCATTGTCTGTCCCACCTGTGACCGGGACCGTTCAGTCACCTGAGAACTCACTTTTAGGGTGGAAGCAAGACTTTCTCGATTTCGAGGGACTGCCTATGATGATGATGACTGCACCTCAAGAGTACGTCATTGGTTGTAAAGCGCTTTGGGGTGTCCCAAGGATGTGAAAGGCGCTATAGAAATGAAAGTCCTATTTTTTCTTTCTCCTTTCCCGCTCTGCTCCCATTTCTTGTCCCGTTACAGAGCACGTTGGGTCGCCCTGAACATGGGAACGGAAAAGAGCAGCAAATTGTGTCCAGAGTTGCTGGAGAGGCCATTTGAGATTGTGCCAAGTCATATAGCCTATAGAATCATAGAATAGCACAGCACAGAAGGCGGCCATTCGGCCCATCGAGTCCATGCCGGGTCTTTCGAAGAGCAACCCAGTCAGTCCCATTGCCCCTCTCTTTCCCCACACCCCTGCAATTTTTTCATCTTGAAGTATTTATTCAATCCCCCTTTTGAAGGCTACTATTGATTCTGCCTCCACCACCCTATCGGACAGTGCATTCCAAATCCTAACCACTCGCTGCGTAAAAATGTTTTTCCTCCTGTCGCTTCTGTTTTTTTTGGCCAATCGCCTTAAACCTGTGCCTTCTCGTTATCGACCCTTCGTCTAAAACAACAAATTATAACAGTACAGTGCTCCGTAAACCGCTAACATTTCACCACAAGCAGAAAAGTTTCACTGAAACAAAACTGAGAGTTTGTTCGAATCAAATAAACTTCACTGACCCACCAGGCAGGCTTCAAAACTATGTATTCTTGTTTTTAAACATTTCCCTGAAGACTAGAAATGTCCAGAATGCTTATTCTGGCTTTGACTTCTACACGTTCCAATCAGGACGACACCCAAGACCGAGAATTAATATACAGGCAGCAAAATAGTTACACCCATCTCCCTCCAGGCCTTTGGGACAACATAGAAGAGTTTATTTCTGGGACGTAAATGTTGCCAGAACCCACATTGCCGTGGCCTCTGGCTGGTGGCAGGCAGGCTCATGTGGCACACCGTCACTTGGCAGTTATGGCTTGACCAGCTCCGCTGGGCAGGGCCACATTGTCCGCAGGCCAGACACGAGACTCACAAAGCAAGCGCTCTACTCGGAATTCCTTCATGGCAAACGAGCCAAAGGTGGGCAGAGGAAACGTTACAGGGACACCCTCAAAGCCTCCCTGATAAAGTGCAACATCCCCACCGACACCCGGGAGTCCCTGGGCAAAGACCAGTCCGCCCTAAGTGGAGGAAGTGCATCCGGGAGGGCGCTGAGCACCTCGAGTCTCGTCGCCGAGAGCATGCAGAAAGCAAGCGCAGGCAGCGGAAGGAGCGTGCGGCAAACCAGTCCCACCCACCCTTTCCTTCAACCACTGTCTGTCCCACCTGTGACAGGGACTGTGGCTCTCGTATTGGACTGTTCAGCCACCTAAGGACTCATTCTAAGAGTGGAAGCAAGTCTTCCTCGATTCTGAGAGACTGCCTATGATGATGATGGCTTTCATTACTCGTAACCCAACCATGTTGGTGGAGGGGGTGGATGAGGAGGAAAACAGAACTGTGAGCCACAATCTCTTGTCTTGCACACAAGATATGCTCCCTCGGCACAGACAGCACATCAAACTCGGAGGAATTTCTTCTCTCGAAGGGTCGTGGATCTGTGGAATACTCTACCCCAGAGAGCTGTGGAGGCTGGGTCACGGAATATACTCAAGGTAAAGAAAGACAGATTTTTTGAACGATAGGGGAGTCGAGGGTTATGGGAAGTGGGCAGGAAAGTGGAATTAAGGCCAAGATCAGATCAACCATGATCTTATTGAATGGCGGAGCAGGCTCAAGGGGCCAAACAGCCGACTCCTGCTCCTATTTCTTATATGTTCTGGTCTGAGAGAATCTGGAGCATCTTAATCTGGAAAGGAGATCTTGAAGAACTTGTAGTTATGCAGCAGATTATCCACATTCTCAGGACATCTTAAAGCAGGTTTACAACCAGCCAATTACTTTTGGAATACAGTCACTGGTTCTATAGGCACTGTGTCCCACAAACTGTCAATGAATAAATTGCCAGGAGCAGGAGTTGGCCATTCGGCCCCTCGAACCTGCTCCGCCATTCAATAAGATCATGGCCGATCCTCTACCTCAACTCCACTTTCCTGCACTGTCCCCATATCCTTCAATTCCCTTAGTATCTAAGAATCTATCTCAGTCTTAAATAAACTCAACGACTGAGTATCCACAGCCCTCTGGGGTAGAGAATTCCAAAGATTCACCACCCTCTGCGTGTTTTGGTGGTGTTAGTAGAGGATACGGAAACAGAAAATCTGGAAAATGACAAGATGTGGAACGAAATCCGGGATAGAGTAGTGGAGGCGGAATTAATTAATTGGATGTCTGAAGGGGAGCAGCTGAAGGGTTATTCAGGAACTAAATTAGCCTTCCTCATCCTCCATTCTTGCGATCTTGTAAGACAGGACCATGATGCATTTACCCAGTAAGCCACTGAGAGAAGCCATCAAATTAAACTATTAGAAATCGTTTGGACTACATGCTCTCAGATGTCAAGATTGTTCATCATTAAAATGAATTGGGGAACAGTACATCAAAGACAACCTAAGGCAGAATGCTAATCAGCAGTTCGCTAACTTAAAGTAACTTGTCCTTTTTAAATGCAAGGGAGATTACATTAAATCATACATAAGAACATAAGAACATAAGAATTAGGAACAGGAGTAGGCCATCTAGCCCCTCGAGCCTGCTCCGCCATTCAACAAGATCATGGCTCGTGAGCTCTGATCAGGATTTTATAGGAACAGGAGCAGACTATGCAGCCTCGCAAGCTTGTTCCACCATTCAATGAGATCCCAGCTGATCTATGACCTAACTCTGCCTTTGTCCGATAGCTCTTAATCCTTTGGTTAACAAAATCGATCAATCTCAGATTTAAAAATAATTGATCCAGCATCAATTGCTGCTTGCGGAAGAGAGTTCCAAACTGCTACCGCTGTGTGTGTGTAGAAGTGTTTCCTAATCTCACTCTTGAAAGGTCTGTCTCTAATTTTTTAGACTCTGCCCCCTAGTCCTAGACTCCTAAAGCAGCAGAAATAGTTTCTCTTGATCAACCCTACGTATTCCCCTTACTATCTTGAAAACTTCGATCAGGTCACCCTTTAATCTTCCAAATTCCGGGGAAAATTTATCCTTCCTCGTCCCTTCTCAAGGTGCAGACTCTTGCTGGAGTACATTCACATGGGCATCCTCCAGTACCTTGACAAAGTGCTCATTCTACGTGCGCGAGACTCATCACCATCATAGGCAGTCCCTCGGAATCGAGGAAGACTTGCTTCCACTCTAAAAGTGAGTTGTCAGGTGACTGAACAGTCCAATACGGGAATTACAGTCTCTGTCACAGGTGGGACAGACAGTGGTTGAGGGAAGGGGTGGGATGGACTGTTTTGCCGCACGCTCCTTCCGCTGCCTGCGCTTGGTTTCTGCATGCTCTCGGCGACGAGACTCGAGGTGCTCAGCGCCTCCCGGATGCTCTTCCTCCACTTAGGGCGGTCTTTGGCCAGGGACTCCCAGGTGTCGGTGGGGATGTTGCACTTTATCAAAGGAGGCTTTGTGGGTGTCCTTGTGACGTTTCCTCTGCCCACCTGGGGCTCACTTGCCGTGTAGGAGTTCCGAGTAGAGCGTTTGCTTTGGGAGTCTTGTGTCGGAGGCTTGTGAGTCTTGAGTCTAGACAGCGACTGTCAGGGCATTGCACATTAGCTCAACCCTGGCCTCACCCATCAAATGTCTGTGCACAATACCAACCTGCATTCGTTGGATAGGAAACAGGAATAATAACTTTTATTTATACAGCGCCTTTAACATCGTAAAACGTCCCAGATTGGTTCATTTCCCCTCTCCTAAGCTCAGAGCACCAAACCCAATTGGAGCACTTCTACTGCTATCCCAGAGTGAAAACAACAGCCCTGGAATCACTTGAGAAATAGGAGGTTGTGATGGAGGAGGGATGGTGAAAAGACTGTTGGTTCTTTCTGAATGGATAAGCTGGATGGCCTTTTTTCATCTCTATCTACCTTGTGATCTAACTGTGCGTACCCAACCGAGTTATAGACAGGAGAGTGACAATGGGCGCCCCAACATTGCATTCTCCAGCACAGAGATCAGCTACGTGAACAAAGTGGAAACCTTCTAGAGCTGTATAGCTCTTGTTCCGCACAAATTTGCTAGCTGGACCACTGGGGAATTTCAACTGGTTTCCTTGAGGTTGTTTTTTGGAACATAAGACGACAATCATGGTGATAATAAATCCAATGGGGAATTCTGGAAAAACTTCTTTACCCAGAGCGCGGTGGGAATGTGGAACTTGCTGCCACAGGGAGTGAATAGCATCGATGTGTTTATGGGGAAGCTGGATAAACACATGGGGGAGAAAGGAATATTGGGATATGCTGGTGGAGTGAGATGGAGAGGGATGGGAGGGGGCTGGTGTGCAGCATAAACCCCGGCACAGAGCGGTTGGGCCGAACGGTCTGTTTCTGTGCTGTACATTCAATGGATTGATAGCATGTTTCAATCCATTGCAATGCCACACACACACACACACACATATACATACACACAATCTCACACAAACACACACACACCGGCACCCACACACCCGCGCAATCTCTCACACCCACACTGGCACAGGCACACAGGTACACAGACACAATCTCACACAGCCACACACAATCTCACACAGGTACACACACACCCACACACAATCTCACACAGACACACAGGTACACACACACCCACACACAATCTCACACAGGCACACAGGTACACACACACCCACACACAATCTCACACAGGCACACACACACCCACACACAATCTCACACAGACACACACAGCCACACAGGTACACACACACCCACACACAATCTCACACAGACACACACACCCTGACACCAGCACAGGCATAGCCACATGCACACAATCTCACACAGACACACACACTCCCACAGTCACACAGGTATACACACCCACACAGGTACACACACACAATCTCACACAGACACACACACAATCTCACACAGACACACATCCAAACAGGTATACACACACATGCACACAATCTCACAGACACACACACACTCCCACAGCCACACAGGTACACACAGCCACCCACTCACACACACCCCTACACCAGCACAGGCACAGCCACACACACACCCACACACAATCTCACACAGGTACACACACAATCTCACAGACACACACACTCCCACAGCCACGCAGGTACACACACATCCACACAGGTACACACAATCTCACACAGACACTCACCCTGGCAAACCCTCATACACACAATCCCTCACACACAGCTTTTGTGGGTGGTGGGGGCAGCTCACCGCAATGCCTGTTGTAAGAGTGCGCGCTTTGCTGGTTCGGGGCAGGGCTGAGAGCTGTGCGCGCCTTTTCATGCAATTCATGGAGGCCTGGGAACTGTAATTTTGGAATTGCAGTGGAACGTTGCTTTTGACAGACGGTTTTGTGATTCCTACAGTGTGGGTGGATCTTTTTCTTTCCTGCCACTGATCAGTGGGGAATTATTCTTCCTGGTTCAGCAGTTGAGCAGCTGTGCTGGCTTACATCGGGCGCAGAACCCACCCTTGAAATATTCCGACTTGTACTGGTTGCTGCGATTCTCTGTTCTAAACCAAATGTTCCACTGTAGCACACACACAGCCACTTAACCCACCCGCACGCACGCCCACACGCATACTCACCTATCCACATACTCACTCACCCACCCACCCACCCACACACAATATGATCCAGGCAGTGAGAGAGTGCCCCCTGACTGCTCTCCCGCACACTGGCGGCCAGGTGAGAGCAGGAAAGGCAGAGGTCTGAAGGCAGGACGAGCAGGCTCTCGGTACGTGTTCCGGGAGGGCAACACGGCTGGGGGTGGGGGAAGGGGGCTGGGAGGAAGGGGAAATCGCTTTCTTTTTAAAAAAAAATGCCATGAAAACAAGTGCCGTCAGCCTCCACGGAACCTTCTCAAGTTAAACCATCTGTTGAAAAAGCCTCCCGAGTTCCCGGAGGAGCACCTGCAGCAGATTAGGTTTCAGTGCCTGGCTGCCTGAACATTGGCCCATTCACTGGCCCAGTTTCAACACGGCACATCGTAAAGTTTACAAAGGGGAAAATTGCACAGGGTCTAACACATTCCGTTTTGCATTCTCTCAAAGAAAAAGACGCAAGTGCACCGATGAAATCTTGGCCACAAGTGTACAAAAGTGCCCTAGTTCGGTCTGCAAAAGGCACCCGCGACTTTCCTAGGTACAAGCAGACAAACAACGTGCATTTATATAGCGCCTTTAATGTAGTGAAACCTCCCAGAGCACTTTGCAGGTGCGTTGCCCAACAACATTTTACACTGAGCCACATATGGAGATGTACAATTTTGCTTATTTTTCCTTGAAGGTTTGGGAAGGGACTGGGAGAAAAATAAATCATTTAATGTCCCGGGGCCAATATTTATCCCTCAGCACAACAAAAAAAAAATTATCCGGTCATTATCGCATTGCTGTGTGTGGGAGCTTGCTGTGCACAAATTGGCCGCCACGTTTTCCACATTACAACAGTGACTACACTCCAAAAGTACTTCATTGGCTGTAAAGCGCTTTGAGACGCCCGATGGTCGCGAAAGGCGCTATATAAATGCAAGTCTTTCTTTCCGAAGTAGTTAATTGAAATATTGCAGTCCAAAGACTGGGAAGTACAGTGGGTTACCGGACTTCCCTCTCTCTAAGGGATGGAACTAAATCCAGGCCAGACTGATGCAATCAAGGTTTGTATTTTATTTTTCTGAGGACTGGAAGGGTCCTTCAAGAAACAAGGTTGAGGCAAACTCAACCCAGCACCTCAGCACAATACACAAATGTTTTGTAATGGCACAGAATCTGCGGATAAGCAAAGGCATTTGGCGGTGGCCGCGAAGTAAGCTTCACACGAAGATCTCGCCATTTCTGTGCCAAGAAGTATCGTGGGGGATGCCCTAGCGCGATCTGCCCGAGATTTTTTATCAGTTTCAAAGCGGAATGGCTCCAAACGCCACCAGTTCACCGTCATCCGGACCGCAAATTCCGGACCATTTAATTCTGATTTCTGGGGCCTGGTGTTTATGCTGCTTCTAAAAGAAGGTGAATACATTTTATTTTAAATACAAAGATATATAAAAGTACCCAAATACACAATCTTCCTTCAGCACTACCTCCCCGCTCGGCAACTGACTCGAGATAGCGTCTAATCAAATCATCATCATCATCATATGATGGTGGCTCCTTCTAATCAGGAATCTGTTTTGGAAATTGACAGACTCGATACACATTTAAGACTAGTTGACAGTAAATGGCTCAAACAGCAGCCAAGAGTCTGCTGTTCTTGCATAACCTACTCGAGTGATAACAATTAATACTCGGTTTGCTTTTCGTTGAGGCAGAAGCCTTGGATCTTGGATGTTGAAACCTGTCTTCGGGAGTGCTGCAGTTCCCCCGCTGAGGCCTTGAAGCCCCTGCTTCACACCACGGTCGGTGTTAAGTCCTTGGATAATGATTCGACACAAGCAATATTTAAAGTTATTTAAAGGGGCGGAAGAATTGGGGCTTAGTTTTGAAGTAGCTTAAGCACTGAGGAAATTGAGCAATGTTCTCACTCTCAAATGAAGTCAAGAAAAGACAGACTTGAATTTATGTAGCGCCTTTCACACCCACCGGACATCTCGAGGCGCTTTACGGCCAATGAAGTACTTTTGGAGTGTAGTCACTATTGTAATGTGGGCAACGCAGTAGCCAATTTGCACACAGCAAGCTCCCACAACAGCAATGTGATCATAAGCAGATAATCTGTTTTTAGTGATGTTGACTGAGGGACAAATATCGGCCTCAGGACACTGGGGATAACACCCCTGAAATAGTGTCATGGGATCTTTTAAGTCCACCTGAGGGGGTAGACAGGACCTCGGTTTAACGTCTCATCTTAAAGACGGCACCGCCGATAGGGCAACACTCCCTCAGCACTGCCCCTCCGACAGTGTGGCACTCCCTCAGCACTACACTGGAGTGTCAGCCTGGATTTATGTGCTCAAGTCCTGGAGTGGGACTTGAACCCACGACCTTCTGACCTGAGGCGAGAGTGCAGCTCACTTAGCCACAGCTGAGACTGTCATCGATGAGTTTAGCCTGAACTTTCGGCCAATAGCGAGGTATTTATCACTGTTTGAAGCCCACAGGCAAATGTGTTGGTCAGCCCATCTAATCCCCGGTCCCATACCGTGGTTAAAGGCCGTCTGCCATCCCAGCCCAAGCACATCACAGGTAGGGTTACAAGATTCTGTACATAGGAAAGGCAGATCTGCTGATGAAAAGCGCCTTCTTTCCAAGTGCCACAAGTTAAAGGCATTGAGAAGACCCAAACAATTAACCCAAACCCATCCTTACAGGGTTTGACAGGGTAGATGCGGGGAGGATGTTTCCCCGGGCTGGGGAGTCTAGAACCAGGGGTCACAGTCTAAGGTTAAGGGGTAGGCCATTTAGGACCGAGATAAGGAGAAACTTCTTCACTCAGAGAGTTGTGGGAATGTGGAATTCTCTACCACAGAAAGTTGTTGAGGCCAGTTTGTTAGATATATTCAAAAGGGAGTTAGATGTGGCCCTAGCAGCTAAAGGGATCAAGGGGTATGGAGAGAAATCAGGAATGGGGTACTGAAGTTGCATGATCAGCCATGATCATATTGAATGGTGGTGCAGGCTCGAAAGGCCGAGTGGCACGCTCCTGCACCTATTTTCTATGTTTCTCTGATGATGATGACAAAAGACATACGATTCAAGACAAAGTGCGGACATGCAATTAAAAAAAACTCACTACCCTGTATTGTATTACAATTCACTTCTGCCAAACGGCAAATGTGTGTCGAGACAAGGAGCCAAACAGATTTGAAAGTCAAAAACGGGAAACATGATTGCATCATTAGGTGTGACGCATTCATTAATGATTGATGAGGATCTAACGCACTGACTAATGCCAGACTCATGTCTGGACCTGTAGCTAGAGTGGTTATTTTGATCCCTATAAAGGATTTGTTTTCACCTCGACGGTCATTAAGTGGAGAGAAAAACATCCTTCTCGTTGTAATTCTCACAAGCCCACTTTCGCTGATGTCTCTGTAAATCCTTTCCCCCTCCCACAATGTACCCCCTCATCGCTCCTGAAGGTGCTGACTCATGCTGGGATAGGAGATTCATCGCCCCCTTTGGCATATTACCAATTCCTTACAACAACCTGTATTTATATAGCGCATTTAATGTAGTGAAAAGTCCCAAGGCGCTTCACAGGAGTGTTATGCGATAAAAGAAAATTTGACTCAGAGCTGCAGTAGAAGAAATTTGCACAGGTGACCGAAAGCTTGGTCAAAAAAGTAGGTTTTAAGGAGCGTCTTGAAGGTGGAAAGAAAGGTAGAGAGGCAGAGAGGTTTAGGGAGGGAGTTCCAGAGCTTGGGGCCCAGGCAACAGAAGGCACGGCCACCAATGGTTGAGCGATTATAATCAGGGATGCTCAAGAGGGCAGAATTAGAGGAGCGCAGACATCTTGGGGGGGGGGGGGGGGGAGGGGGAAGAGGGTTATGGTGCTGGAGGAGATTACAGAGATAGGGAGGTACTAGGGCCATGGAGGGATTTGAAAATAAGGATGAGAATTTTGAAATCGAGGTGTTGCTTAACCAGGAGCCAATGTAGGTCAGCGAGCACAGGGGGTGATGGGTGAGCGAGACTTGGTGCGAGTTAGGACACGGGCAGCTGAGTTTGGGATCACCGCTAGTTTACGTAGGGTAGAACGTGGGAGGCCAGCCAGGAGTGCATTGGAATAGTCAAGTCTGGAGGTAACAGAGGCATGGATGAGGGCTTCAGCAGCGGATGAGCTGAGGCAAGGGTGGAGACAGGCGATGATATGGAGGTGGAAATAGGCGGTCTTAGTTATGCTGCGAATATGTGGTCGGAAGCTCATTTCAGACACAAATATGAGCCTGGACAGAAGTGTAACAGGTGGTTCAACTGCATGGTCCCATTGTCCAATCCTGTCCCCACACACACACGCAGCCAGTGGAGTTTTCAGGACAGCAACTGTGGGCAGAAGTCCACGGGGATCTGACGTCTACTGTTACGGCTCCAGTCCTATCAACTAACTCAGCAAAGACCTGGGGGTTCAAACCAGAGACCACCCCGCCCCCCTGCTCGGAATGACTCAGGACCACCCAAGGACTGCACTTGGCCACTGAGCTAATAATCAAAGGTTTACAGCACAGGAGACGTATATTTTCCCCATCACGTCTCTACCCTGCTAGAACAATCGTAAACAAACCCTACTGCCCTACTCTCTCCCCATACTTCCAATATTTTTACAATCTCTTCTCTTCAAAAGGTGAAATAATCTCGGTCTTGACTACTCCCATGGCAAAGATGTCTATGCTCCAACAAGCCTCTGTGCGAAGAGCTCCCTTCTCATTCTATTCATCTCGAGTTACAACTGCCCATGTTCCATGCTCGCCCTGTTTCTACTGCAGGGCAGAATCAGTAGCCGGCAGATAGTTACGTTGAAGGTCACTGTTTGCGACTTTGCTTTTCTGGCTGCT
The DNA here is from genome assembly GCF_044704955.1 of Pristiophorus japonicus. NCBI lineage: Eukaryota > Metazoa > Chordata > Chondrichthyes > Pristiophoridae > Pristiophorus > Pristiophorus japonicus. Next base: position 4,603,476 of record NC_092002.1, read on the forward strand.
GACTTTCTGCGGCGTTGGGAGTCACTCCCGCACAGATCGGAAAGGTGAATAATCGCCACTGCAGGCACTCGCGGCCAAACCCAAACGGAGCTCCTCCCACCCACGGCAACGCATGCGGTGACTGCCATACAAAGTGACCAGCACCAGTGCGTCACCTCCCCAAATGCAAAGGAAAGAAAGACTTGCATTTCTATAGCGCCTTTCACGACCACCGGACGTCTCGAAGCGCTTTACAGCCAATGAAGTACTTTTGGAGTGTGGTCACTGTTGTAATGTGGGAAATGCCATATTGCGCACAGCAAGCTCCCACAAAAGCCATGTGATAATGACCAGATCATCTGCTTTAGTGACGTTGATTGAAGGATAAATATTGGCCCCAGGACACCAGGGAGATCTCCCCTGCTCTTCTTCGAAATAGTGCAGTGGGATCTTTTGCGTCCACCCGAGAGAGCAGATGGGCCTCGGATTAACATATTTTCTTAAAGAGGCACCTCCGACAGTGCGGCGCTCCCTCAGTACTGCCCCTCCAACAATACTGCTCCTCCGGCAGTGCGCGCTCCCTCAGTACTGCCCTTCCGATAGTGCGGTGCTCCCTTAACACTGCCCCTCCGATAGTGCGGTGCTCCCTTAACACTGCCCCTCCGATAGTGCGGCGCTCCCTCAGGACTGCCCCTCCGATAGTGCGGTGCTCCCTTAGCACTGCCCCTCCGATAGTGCGGCGCTCCCTCAGCACTGCCCCTCCGATAGTGTGGTGCTCCCTTAGCACTGCCCCTCCAATAGTGCGGTGCTCCCTTAACACTGCCCCTCCGATAGTGCGGCGCTCCCTCAGCACTGCCCCTCCGATAGTGCGGTGCTCCCTTAACACTGCCCCTCCGATAGTGCGGCGCTCCCTCAGCACTGCACTGGATGTCCCAAAGCGCTTTACAGCCAATGAAGCACTTTTTGAAGTGTAGTCACTGTTGTAATGTGGGAATCGCAGCAACCAGTTTGCGCACAGCAAGCTCCCAGAAACAGCAATGACCAGATAATTTGTTTTTAGTGATGTTGGTCGAGGGATAAATATTGGCCCCAAAAGATGTCACCTCCTACAGTGCAGCACCCCCTCAGCACTGCACTGGAGTGTAAGCCTAAATTTGTGTTCTCAAGTCTCTGGACTGGGACTTGAACACACAACCTTCTGACTCCAGCGAGTTCTAATGAGCCAAGGCTCACAACGTCCAAAAGCATTTAATAGCTCACGAACAACTTCTGAAGTGTAATACCTATTCTTTTGCAGCCGACCTCTGTAAGCAAGATCGAATAAATTGCAATAGGGTGAATGATCGGAGCTGATATTTCATACGTTGGTTGAGCGATGTTACCCAGGACCCCCTGCTCTTAGGAACACAGGAACAGGAGGCCATTCAGCCCCTCAAGCACATTCTGCCACTCAATGGGATCACAGCTGATCTGTGACCTAACTCCATATCTTTGCCCAATATCTCTTAATACCTTTGGTTAACAAAAATCTATCAATCTCTTCTTTGAAAAAGTACCGTGGGATCTTTTGCACCTCATCAGATCTTAGTCGCTGCTGCAACGTCTTATCGCCAGGCTAGATTAAGTGGGTACCTGGGTTCAAGCAATAGATCCGATGGTTTAAAATGTCACGCCTGGCATCGATGGCGAAACTCACTTCTAACTCAGAGCCTAGTGGCACCAACAAAGCAAGACACTTCAAACTTGGCAAGGCTCCCTGGTACACATGCGAGTCTCTCAGACAAAAAGCGTGCAATCAGCAAACCCAGTGCTCAGGCTCTCTGAGGTAGGCCATTAGGCACTGGAGCCAACACCTAATCAGAAACTGATGAAATCCCACCACCAAGCCATTCTAAAGGCGAGAGTTATCCCTGCTCCCGGTGCTGCCAGGATTGTTAAATGCTGATGAGGAACATTAACACCTACTGGGGATTTAACACCCGATGTGTGATCATCTAGCTTTAATGGGACACTTGTGGAAAAAATAGTAACAGTCTAAACCTTTGTTTCTCATCCATTTTCTCACCTCCTGAAGGCACTAACTGCCTGCAGCATTGCAGTGTAATGTCCTTCGATTGTCTTGACACATAGCATCAGCTTACCAACTGCAGGGAGATGACAATTACAGCTGAACCCAGTCCTTTCCTCACTCGGTATCTATTTCCAGCAGGGAGTTGATGGATAGCGATCAGGAGCAGGAACCCAGGCTGATTTGTCAACTGTAGCGTCCATAGTGCAGTCCCAGCCGAGATTAACTCAAGGGAGGGAGGAGGGGTCGGGATCCCTTTCTCTTTTATTGGCTGGGTATCAAGAGGAACCCATCATCAACATCGGCAGTCCCTCGAAATCGAGGAAGACTTGTTTCCACTCTAAAAGTGAGTCCTTAGGTGACTGAACAGTCCAATACGGGAACTACAGTCTCTGTCACAGGTGGGACAGACAGTGGTTGAAAGAAAGGGTGGGTGGGACAGGTTTGCAGAACGCTCCTTTCGCTTGGTTTCTGCATGCTCTCGGCGACGAAACTCAAGGTGCTCAGCGCCTTCCCGGATGCACTTCCTCCATTTAGGGCGGTCTTTGGCCAGGGACTCCCAGGTGTCGGTGGGGATGTTGCACTTTATCAGGGAGTCTTTGAGGATGTCCTTGAAACATTTCCTCTGCCCACCTGGGGCTCGCTTGCCGTGAAGGAGTTCCGAATAGAGCGCTTGCTTTGAGAGTCTTGTGTCAGGCATGTGGACAATGTGGCCCGCCCAGCGGAGCTGATCGAATGTGGTCAGTGCTTCAACGCCGGGAATGTAGGCTGGGGATTTTGAGGATGTGGTGATAATGTTGACTTTGAAATGGAGTGGGGGCAGTACCCGAGGGCCAGGGACCATTTACAGTATCAGGGAGCGTGGGAACCAGGAAAGGAAGATGGATGGTCAGCAGTTTGCTGGGATTGGGGTCAAAAAGCAGGCGATGAATCTCATTGACATGCTGAACTTGGAACGGGCTTGAGGAGCGATTGGAAAGAGACTGGTTTATGGCAGAGGGAAGGGGAGGGGGGGGGGTGAGGGGAGGTTTGGTTTAGTGCTCAGGGAGGTGGGAGGGTGGGTAGAACCAGCAGAGGTAGCTGAACCAATGGTTCAAGAAGTACACGAGCACCTTGGACCTGTTGGGAGGCGAGGTTGAACGGGGCAGGAGAGATGGGTTTAAGGAGGCAGTTGCTAGTAGAGAATAGCGAGAGACAAAGCCTTCAGTAAAGAACAACTTGTATTTATATAGCGCCTTTAAAGTCGTCATCATCATCATCATCATAGGCAGTCCCTCGGAATCGAGGAAGACTTGCTTCCACTCCTGAAGTGAGTTCTTTGGTGGCTGAACAGTCCAATACGAGAACCACAGTCCCTGTCACAGGTGGGACAGAGTCGTTGAGGGAAGGGGAGGGTGGGACTGGTTTGCCGCACGCTCCTTCCGCTGCCTGCGCTTGATTTCTGCATGCTCTCGGTGACGAGACATAGAAAATAGGTGCAGGAGCAGGCCATTTGGCCCTTCGAGCCTGCACCACCATTCAATGAGTTCATGGCTGAACATGCAACTTCAGTACCCCATTCCTGCTTTCTCGCCATACCCCTTGATCCCCCGAGTAGTAAGGACTTCATCTAACTCCTTTTTTAATATATTTAGTGAATTGGCCTCAACAACTTTCTGTGGGAGAGAATTCCACAGGTTCACCACTCTCTGGGTGAAGAAGTTTCTCCTCATCTCAGTCCTAAATGGCTTACCCCTTATCCTTAGACTGTGACCCCTGGCTCTGGACTTCCTCAACATTGGGAACATTCTTCCTGCATCTAACCTGTCCAAACCCGTCAGAATTTTAAACGTTTCTATGAGATCCTCTCTCATTCTTCTGAACTCCAGTGAATACAAGCCCAGTTGATCCAGTCTTTCTTGATATGTCAGTCCCGCCATCCTGGGAATCAGTCTGGTGAACCTTCGCTGCACTCCCTCAATAGCAAGAATGTCCTTCCTCAAGTTAGGAGACCAAAACTGTACACAATACTCCAGGTGTGGCCTCACCAAGGCCCTGTATAACTGTAGTAACACCTCCCTGCCCCTGTACTCAAATCCCCTCGCTATGAAGGCCAACATGCCATTTGCTTTCTTAACCGCCTGTTGTACCTGCATGCCAACCTTCAATTACTGATGTACCATGACACTCAGGTCTCGTTGCACCTTCCCTTTTCCTAATCCGTCACCATTCAGATAATAGTCTGTCTCTCTGTTTTTACCACCAAAGTGGATAACCTCACATTTATCCACATTATACTTCATCTGCCATACATTTGCCCACTCACCTAACCTATCCAAGTCACTCTGCAGCCTCATAGCATCCTCCTCGCAGCTCACACTGCCACCCAATTTAGTGTCATCCGCAAATTTGGAGATACTACATTTAATCCCCTCGTCTAAATCATTAACGTACAATGTAAACAGCTGGGGCCCCAGCACAGAACCTTGCGGTACCCCACTAGTCACTGGCTGCCATTCTGAAAAGTACCCATTTACTCCTACTCTTTGCTTCCTGTCTGACAACCAGTGCTCAGCGCCCTCTCAGATGCACTTTCTCCACTTAGGGCGGACTGGTCTTTGGCCAGGGACTCCCAGGTGTCAGTGGGGATGTTGCACTTTATCAGGGAGGCTTTGAGGGTGTCCTTGTAACGTTTCCTCTGCCCACCTTTGGCTCGTTTGCCGTGAAGGAGCTCCATGTAGAGCGCTTGCTTTAACGTACTGAAACGTCCCCAGGCGCTTCACAGGAGTATTATGCGATAGCAAATTTGACACCAAGCCGCATAAGGAGAAATTAGGGCAGATAACCAAAAGCTTGGTCAAAGAGGTAGCTTTTAAGGAGCGTCTTATAGGAGAGAGAGGTAGAGAGGCGGAGGGGTTTAGGGAGGGAGTTCCAGAGCTTGGGGCCCAGATAACAGAAGGCACGGCCACCGATGGTTGAGCGATTATAATCAGGGATGCTCAAGACGGCAGAATTAGAGGAACGCACAAGAACGGCAAAACGCCGAGAGCAGGTGGGGCGGCAGGACTTCATGAGTGACAGGGTTAAATAAAACTGCTCTTGGCCAAAATGAATGAGTAAAATATTAAGTATCAGCTTATTCAGTGCTGTGTGCGACCGTGCACAGCAGAGCACATTTACGAGGCAATGATCGCTCGGCGGATATGTCGGGATCACTCAAGTCTGCAGTTGGAAATCAAGCCAAGGGACGTGGGTGAGAGTTGGGGTGGGAATGGGGAAAGAGAAGTTTGCAGCATGTGCTTATGAATAATGCTTTGTACTGACCGTTTCCACCCAAACATTCAGCCGTTTGATCTTTTCAACTGCAGGAAAGAAAGTGCGCGCAACAGGAGATGTTTCAGCAAAAAAATAATGAAATCTAACCGACCGTCATGGGTCCGAGGGAGGGGCATGAGGACAATCCAAACACCCACACACGAGCTGGAGCTACCACGCCATCATTGATTAAAGCTGCAACGCTCCAGATTTCACTTGAAAGCACTTCTCAAAATAGCCTCGACTTCGCGAATTAGATTAGTGAAACGACTGCTTTTCAAAATGAGATACAGGTGGGTCAGAGCAGCACTTCCAACCAGCAGGCAAAGACGCTTCTTACACTGGGGTAAAAACAGAAAATGCTGAAAATCCCAGCAGGTCGGGCAGCTTCCAATGGAGAGAAACAGAGTTAACGTTTCAGGTCGGTGACCCTTCGTCAGAACTGGAAAAGTTTGAGATTGTTGAGGAAGTGCCGAGGCAGTAAAAGGGGGAGGGGAGGAAAGAACCAAAGGGAAGGTCTGTGATAGGGTGGAAGGCAGGAGAGATTAGAGACACAAAGGGGAGGATGGGCCAAATTGAGATGGTAATGGCACAAGTTAGGAAACAAAAGATGAATCTAGATGGGGTGTGACTAGCGGGATAATCACATCGGGGTGCTTGGATACTGGGGAGACCAGCTGAATCCGACTCCCTGATCCCAGTGGGAGCCTCGCAAAGGATGTTTTTCTCGTGGCCCACGCTTCTCCCATCGGAATACAGGAGGGGTGTCGAGCCCTGCAATAGCGGAGCTAGAGGAGACTGGGGCAGTGAGGTCCCTCATCTAGCTCCGAACTGCACAAATGCCCAGACAAGTGCCCTGAGATTTGGCTGCGGCTCAGTGGGCAGCACACTCTCCTCCGAGTCAGAAGGTTGTGGGTTCAAGTCCCACTCCAGGGACTTGAGCACGTAAATCTAGGTTGCTACTCCCAGTGCAGTACAGAGGGAGCACCGCACTGTCGGAGGGGCAGTACTGAGGGAGCGCCGCACTGTCGGAGGGACAGTACTGAGGGAGCGCCGCACCGTCGGAGGGGCAGTACTGAGGGAGTGCCGCACTGTCGGAGGGGCAGTACTGAGGGAGCGCCGCACCGTCGGAGGGGCAGTACTGAGGGAGTGTCACACTGTCGGAGGGGCAGTACTGAGAGAGGTGATTTTGGATGCGACATTAAACCGAGGCCTCCTCTGCCCTCTCAGGTGGGCGTAAAAGATCCCATTGCACTATTCCGAAGAAGAGCAGGGGAGTTATCTCCAGTGTCCTGAGGCTAATATTTATCCCTCAATCATCACCAAAACATTTGATCTGGTCATTATCACATTGCTGTTTGTGGGAGCTTGCTGTGCGCAAATTGCCGTTTCCCCATATTACAACAGCGGCTACACTTGTAAAAGTGCTTCATTGGCTGTCATCATCATCATAGGCGGTCCCTCGAACGAGGATGACTTGCTTCCACATGAGTTCACAGATGTTTCAATGAAGGACCCGATGTTCCAGTCCTGTTGAGGGGGTGGAAGATGCCTGTGCGTGGATTTAACATTTTTTTTTTTTTTTTTAAAGTGCTTTGGGACATCCAGTGGTTGAGAAAGTTGCTGTATAAATATATCGCTCTTTCCCTCATGCGACAACAACCCTGGATTAACGGCCGAAGATTTATTCAGCAATCGAGAGCCAAAGCCAGAATTAGTGACAGTGTCTGGGAGACAGCGCCGCTGGCAGAGTCTCTGCTGGTGTATTCTGTCGAGGTTTGCGGATCGACACAGAATGCTGACAGCTCTTGGGTTGCTGGCTCGGTCAGAGGTCTGGCTTTAGCGCTGGTGACTCCCATCACACCGACCGGCCTGATCCTGTACTCAGCTGACAGCCCCTCTGCTCTGGTGCCATGGAGACGGAGGCGTCCAACCTTTGGGGAAAGGGGCCAGAGACATGGGCCACAACTGATTACACAAAAAAACACAATCAAAAAACACCAAAAAAATCTGATTCCGCTTGTGGGGAAGAGACCAGAACTAGGGGCCACCAATATCAGACAGTCACTAATAAATCCAACAGGGGAATTCAGGAGAAACGTCTTTATCCAGAGAGCGGTGAGAATGTGGAACTCGCTGCCACAGGGAGGGGTTCAGGAGAATAATATCGATGCATTTAAAGGGAGGCTGGAAAAACTCATGAGGGAGAAATGAATAGAAGGATTTGCTGATGGGGTGAGAGGAAGTAGGATTGGAGGAGGCGGAGCATGAACACCGACACGGCTGTTTCCATGCTGTACGTTCTACATAATGGTGGAAACAGAATCCATAATAGCTTTAAACAGAGTTGATAAATATCTGAAAAATAATCATTTTAAAAGAGCGCGGAGAGAGAGCAGGGGAATGGAACTAGCGTGGGTTTAACTTTATCCAGAGACCAGCACGGGCACGATAAGCCAAATGGCCTCCCTCTGTGGTGCAAAACACTACGGTTCTAGGTGAGTGAGAGTGAAGCACTGAGACTGTGGGGTACATTAAAAACCCCAAGGTGAGCCCCTCTAATAGCCGAGCCACATTCAGTGTATTATTGAGTTGTACAGACTGGGAGGCTCCACTGCTCAATGTCCAGTCTGTGCACTGCAGCTATACTTGGCCTCAGCACCCGGGGTCAGAGCAGGGCTTCCGGGAGTGAAGAGCATCAGCCAGGGTTCAAGCTCTTGGACAAAATCTGACAATGTATCGTTAGAAAGTATGCACGTAGGTGTCAGGTCACGATCTGTGCCCTGGGCAGTGGCAGGGACCGCTGACACTTTCTAGGCTGTGTGGCGAATGCATTTCTATAGCGCCTTTCACAATCACCTGACATCCCAAAGCGCTTTACGGCCAATGAAATACTTTTTGAAGTGTAGTCACTGTTGTAATGTGGGACACGCGGCAGCCAATTTGCGCACAGCAAGCTCCCAACAGCAATGTGATTACTTCCCTGCTCTTCTTCAAAATAGTGCTATAGGATCTTTTACGTCCACTTGAGAGGACCGACGGTGCGTCGGTTTAACATCTCGTCTGAAAAACGGCACCTCAGGCAGTGTGGCGCTCCTTCAGCACTGCACTGGAGTGCCAGTCTCGATTTTGTGTACAAGGCCCTGGAGTGGGACTCGAACCCTCAACCTTCTGACTCAGAAGCGAGGTGTTACTCACTGAAAGTCAGCGGACACAGAGAGAGCTGCTGGAATCATTAGAACAGAAGAAATAGGAGCAGGAGTATGCCATACGGCCCCTTGAGCCTGCTCCACCATTTAATACGATCATGGCTGATCCGATCATGGACTCAGCTCCACTTCCCTGCACGTCCCCTTAATCCCTCATTGGTTAAGAAGCTGTCTATCTCTGTCTTAAATTTATTCAATGTCCCGGCTTCCACAGCTTTCTGAGGCAGCGAATTCCAGATTTACAACCCTCATAGAAACATAGAAGCAGGAGTAGGTCATTCGGCCCTTCGAGCCTGCACCGCCATTCAATGAGTTCATGGCTGAACATGCAACTTCAGTACCCCATTCCTGCTTTCTCGCCATACCCCTTGATCCCCCTAGTAGTAAGGACTACATCTAACTCCTTTTTGAATATATTAGTGAATTGGCCTCAACAACCTTCTGTGGTAGAGAATTCCACAGGTTCACCACTCTCTGGGTGAAGAAGTTTCTCCTCATCTCGGTCCTAAATGGCTTACCCCTTATCCTTAGACTGTGACCCCTGGTTCTGGACTTCCCCAACATTGGGAACATTCTTCCTGCATCTAACCTGTCTAAACCCATCAAAATTTTAAACGTTTCTATGAGAACCTTCTCATTCTTCTGAACTCCAGTGAATACAAGCCCAGTTGATCCAGTCTTTCTTGATATGTCAGTCCCGCCATCCCGGGAATCAGTCTGGTGAACCTTCGCTGCACTCCCTCAATAGCATCTCAGTTTTAAATGGGCGGCCCCTTATTCTAAGATTATACCCTCTAGTTCTAGTCTCCCCTATCAGTGGAAACATCCTCTCTGCATCCACCTTGTCGAGCCCCCTCACAATCTTAAACGTTTTGATAAGATCATCTCTCATTCTACACATCCAGAGGAGAAAATAAGGGGGGAAAGGTTTTTTTTAAGTATCTTTAAATAAACCACCAGAAGCTTAACTGACTCCAGCGTTGGACTGAAATGGTATTTCATTTTGGTGTAATTTAAACCTGGCTCCAGCGTAATTTAATTCCAAGGAGACTGATTACTGTGAAGTTTGATTCCAGTCCCCCCACCCCCACCGCCCCAGACCCCTGCTGTTCCTGTCTGTCGCGACGGCACATGTGCTGGACAGGTTATCCGAGGCTGTCTGGCAACGTGACGAGTGTAAACAATGGGGAGATTAAATTCAGGCCCTGTACAGCCTGCTGTCCCCAAACCACCAGCCTCCCTATAATTAAAACCCCATTACCTCCATTCACAATCCCCCGCTTCACTTGCTGCGCATTAGAGATCGTGCCCAAAGAAAAATAAACGAGAGCCATTTATCAATTCAGGTGTTTGCTCTTGGGGGAGGGAAAGGAGTGCATCAAATGTCACGCTGATCTCCAATTACAAATCCCTGGCAGTACTGTGCTATCGTGGGAAGTCACATCAACCTTTAGACTTCAGCCTGGCTCAGTCGTAGCACTCTTAGCTGAGTAAGCAAGTTGAGCATTCCAACTCATTGGCAAATGAATTACAATATGGCCAAGTACAAGGTGGTTTTGATAGAAAGAATAAGGAGGCCACATATTGCTTGGAAAATGAGGGTCTGAATGAGGTCGAGGAGTAATTGGATCTGGGGGTGTCAATAAAAAAATCACTAAAAGTAGCGACGCAGGTTAATAAGGCCATTTAAAAAAAATCAAACCAACTTGTATCGAACCTTGGTTAGACCAACACTTGGAGCATTGTACGGTTCAGAGACATGGACCATGTACAGTAGACACCTCAAATCACTGCAGAAGTATCACCAACAATGTCTCCGCAAGATCCTGCAAATCCCCTTGGAGGACAGGCGAACCAACATTAGCGTCCTCGACCAGGTCAACATCCCCAGCATCGAAGCACTGACCATGCTTGATCAGCTCCGCTGGGCAGGCCACATTGTTCACATGCCAAACACGAGACTCCCAGAGCAAGCGCTCTACTCGGAACTCCTTCACGGCAAACGAGCCAAAGGTGGGCAGAGGAAACGTTACAAGGACACCCTCAAAGCCTCCCTGATAAAGTGCGACATCCCCACCGACACCTGGGAGTCCCTGGCCAAAGACCGCCCTAAGTAGAGGAAGTGCAAGCGGGAGGGCGCTGAGCACCTCGAGTCTCAACACCGAGAGCATACAGAAATCAAGCGCAGGCAGCGGAAGGAGCGTGCGGCAAACCAGTCCCACCCTCTCCTTCCCTCAACCACTGTCTGTCCCACATGCGACAGGGACTGTGGCTCTCATACTGGACTGTTCAGCCACCTAAGGATTCATTTTGAGAGTGGAAGCAAGTCTTCCTCGACTCCGAAGGACTGCCGATGATGATGATGGAGCACTGTGCATAGTTCTACATAAGAACATAAGAAACAGGAGTCGGCCATTCGGTCCCTCGATCCTGCTCTGCCATTCAATAAGATCATGGCTGATCTGATCTTGGGCTCAGCTCCACTTCCCTGCCCGCTCCCCATATTATAAAAAGGAGAGAGAGAGAGACACAGGAGAAGGTGCAAAAAAGATTCACAAGGATGATACCTGAACTGAGAAGATGTACTTATCAGGAAAGGCTGAACGGGCCGGGGCTCGTTTCTCTGGAAAGGAGAAGGCCGAGGGGGGACCCGATAGAGGTCTTTAAGATTATGAAAGGGTTTGATAGGGCAGTCGTTTCCACTTGTGAGGTAGAGCAAAACTAGGGGTCATATATAGACGGTAGTCATTAAAATCCAATGGGGAATTCAGGAGAAGCTTCTTTACCCAGAGAGCGGCGAGAATGCGGAACTCGCTGCCACAGGGAGGGGTTGAGGCGAATAGTATCGATGCATTTGCGGAGAAGCTAGATAAACATGAGGGAAAAGACTTGGATTTATATAGCGCCTTTCACGACCACTGGATGTCTCAAAGCGCTTTACAGCCAATGAAGTACTTTTGAAGTGTAGTCACTGTTGTAATGTAGGAAAGGAATAGAAGGATGTGGTGATGGGGTGAGATGGAGAGGGGTGGGAGGGGGCTGGTGTGGAGCATAAACCCCGGCACGGAGCAGTGGGGCCTGTTTCTGTGCTGTACACTCGATGCAACACTCCACGATTTGAGCAAACCAGCGAGGCTGGCACATCAGAGCAGCATGGAGGGAGTGCTGCATACTCTTTCAGAAACACCATCTTTCAGACGAGACATGAAGCCAGATGTGCTAGTGGACGTGAAAGATTGCGTGGCGTTGTTCGAGAAGCGGCGAGTTCTCCTGTAGTCTTGGCCAACAGTCGCCGCTCAGCCAATCAACTGTTCATTCATCTTGCTTGCTGTTTGTCGGATCTTGCTGTGTGCAAACTGGCTGTGCGTTTCAGAACAGCGACCGCACTTCGGAAAAGTAATTCATTGGCTGAGGAGTGCTTTGGGACAGCTGATGAATGTGAATAGAGCTATACAAATGCAAGTTTGTGCTTGCAGGCTAAAGGGCAGCCGCTGATGGTGGGGGCGAAGGGAGTGAGGGTTGGGGGGGGGGGGGGGGGAGGAGGAGGGGAGTCCAAGAGGTCGGAGCAATCGCCCCAATCAGAGGTCGGCAGTTCCCCAACCAGGGAGGGGAGAAAAGGCGGATCCGACTTGGCCATGCACTGTATAACCCTTAACCCAGTCGGCTGCTCCTACGTCACAACCAATTTCCTGGACACTGCGGGTACAGTCCCCACGTGATGCGGTACAATTCCCACTGCGCCGAATAAGCCAATCTCGGGCAAGTGGTAAATAGGGGCTGCAAATAGCCTCAACAATCCCGGGCCAAGCAGGGAGAGGCGCTGGGAATGAAACCAGCCAGTCTGCGAAATGATATCGAGCAGGGAAAACTATAAAATATTGCACGTCAACTTTCCAGGAGGAAAAAAAAAAGACACGTTTGCTCACTAGATATCATAACATAGGAATTAGCAGGAGTTGGCCATTCGGCCCCTCGAGCCTGCTCCGTCATTCAATAAGATCACGGCTGATCATTGACCTCAACTCCACCTTCCTGCCCGATCGCCTTAATATCCAAAAATCTAGCAATCTCTGTCTTGAACGTACTTAACGACTGAGCCTCCACAGCCCTCTGTCGTAGGGAATGCCAGAGAATCCTGTCAGTGAGAGTTTCTCAGTATTTAGTTTATAGAAATCAGAACTGAAGAAAAGTCTGCCTCGCCCTCATTGGGAATTTAGAACGCGTAGAATTAAATGAATGACCACCGGAGTACTTTTGAAGTGTTGGAAAAGGTTCCATATTGAGGCAGCACTCTGTAAATGGGGATTAATATGATCCTTTTCTCTTTCCCTCAAGAGAAAGCACACAGCTCCACACAGGTACACAGAGTACACACAGTAAGGCTGCCCTTGTTTCTGGACTATTGCGAGCACCCAAGCACAATGCTTTCACACACGGTGCAATACTGTTGTGATTTATGGCTGCTCCTGACACAAGGAATTCCTGTCTCAAGACAGCTGCAAAAACACAGACGGGGCAAAGTTAAACAACGGGGAGGGGAATAAAACCCTTCGCCCTGTGCCCCCATTCGGGTACCCCGGGAGGTGGGCAGAAGGGCCATTCCCACCAGCACTTAACGCAAACAGAGACTCAGGCCATAGAAGGCCGGTCGGTCCCCAGACATTCCAAGATGCCCTAGAACAGCTGCACTAACTCAAGCCCTTTCACTTCGCACAGTAAAAAACCTCCCGCCCGGGTCATTAAAGTCACATCCCACTTGCCCATAAATCACCAGCGTTTGTCGTCTTCAGTCTGGGCCTCTCTCTCAGGATGCTCCCAAATGCACCGGCTAAAAGGTGGCCGACAGGTCCACGATTTTAAACCCGGCATATTTAAATATGTCCACGATTTTAAACCCGGCATTTTAAAATGCTCATCCTGGTTTTCAAATCCCTCCATGCCCTCGCCCCCTCCCTATCTCTATAACCCCCTCCAGCCCCTACACCCCTCCCTTCTCTGTAACCCCCTCCAGTCCCTACACCCCTCCCTATCTCTGTAACCTCCTCCAGCCCCTACACCCCTCCCTTCTCTGTAACCCCCTCCAGTCCCTACACCCCTTCCTATCTCTGTAACCTCCTCCAGCCCCTACACCCCTCCCTATCTCAGTAACCTTCTCTAGCCCCTACACCCCTCCCTATCTCTGTAACCTCCTCCAGCCCCTACACCCCTCCTTATCTCTATAACCTCCTCCAGCCCCTACACCCCTCCCTTCTCTGTAACCCCCTCCAGTCCCTACACCCCTCCCTATCTCTATAACCTCCTCCAGCCCCTACTCCCCTCCCTTCTCTGTAACCCCCTCCAGTCCCTACACCCCTCCCTATCTCTGTAACCTCCTCCAGCCCCTACACCCCTCCCTATCTGTAACCCCCTCCAGCCCTCCCTACCTCTGTAACCTCCTCCAGCCCCTACACCACTCCCCTTCTCTGCAACCTCCTCCAGCCCTACAACCCTCCCTATCTCTAACCTCCTCCAGCCTTACAACCCTCCGAGATCCCTGCGCTCCTCTAATTCTGCCCTCTTGAGCATCCTCGATTTCAATCGCTCCACCATTGGTGGCCGTGCCTTCAGCCACCTGGGCCCTGAGCTCTGGAATTCCCTCCCTAAACCTCTCCGCCTCTCTCCTCAAGACCGACCTCTTAGTCTAAGCTTTTAGTCGCCTGTCCTAATATCTCCTTATGTGATTCGGTATCAAATTTTGTTTGATAATACTCCTGTGATGCGCCTTGGGATGTTTTACTACATTAAAGGCAGAGAGCTGTGGAAGCTGGGACATTGAATAAATTTAAGTGAAGATAGACAGTTTCGGAACCGATTGGGGAAATAAGGGGTTATGGGGAGCGGGCAGGGAAGTGGACCTGAGTCCATGATCGGATCAGCCATGATCTCATTGAATGGTGGAGCAGGCTCGAGGGGCCGTATGGCCGACTCCTGCTCCTATTTCTTATGTTCTTGTGTGTTTCAGGCTGCATTATTCTTTGGTTTCATCGGCCTTGTCCAGAGAATGTCCAAACGACCACTTGTGACCCACAGGAGCCCTGGACCTAGTCCCATTGGCACTTACATGTCCCACTCGCTGGCTTGCATTATTGTGATTTACGTGGGCCTACGGGCTTGGAAAGGGACATTTAAGCTGCTTTGTCTCATCGCTGTATAAACTGTAACTTGGAACACCGAGATGTTAGGACCTGCAGCACAAGAGTTTAAATGCAACTGGGGGAATGAAGCACAGTTTACAATATTGCACCCCACACAGAATGTACAAAAGGCACGTGGACACATTTGCCCAAACACAACTCGATGTCAAGATAACTCTGCACTGACAAGATAAAAGGGAGAGAAGGTCAGAGATAGAATGGAAAAGGCACTGGAAGTCTCCAAAGCTGCAGACAGTAGGCGAGGCGGCTGGGGAGGGGGAGAGAAAGCGAGTGGAGGAGTTGATGTTCCAGGTGTGGATCCTTTACTCCCTCTGCCTCCACTCCATCATCATTCCAACTCGCTCTGTCCCCTCACTCTCACTCCCCCTGCTCCACCTCGCTGCCTCCCTCTCCCACCGTTCCCTTCTGCCTCGAGACCTCAGCTCCCTTGCTCTACACAGCACTCCGCTCCTCTTCACATTCTTAATCTACTTTTTTTTTTTAAAACCTTGCATCAAGAATATAGGAATGGTAGGCCATTCAGCTCATCAAACTTGTACTACCATTTCGCTAATCACGGCACTAACTTTTTAAATCACTACCATCTCTCCATATCCCTTACTTCTCAGCTTTCTGTATCCCTTCAAACACTTCCATTGAGTCTGCATTCTCAGTCTTTTACGTAAAGACTTTAAGGATTCATATTTAGCCAGCTTAATTTACATTTTAAGATGCTGCCTCGCCTCTCCCTGACCCCGTCCAGATTCACTTATCTGACCTGCCAATCCCCATTATTATTTTAACAACCTCAATTTAACAATTTCATCTCATGGGATTACCTTGCTGTTCACCTTAGCCCATGAGCTTTTATTGACTGGTGTGTCAGTGATGGCATTGTTGCCTCTGAGTCAGAAGATTGTGGGTTCAACCCCACTCCAGGGACTTGAGCACATAAATCCAGGCTGACTCTCCCAGGGCAGTGCTGAGGGAGTGCCGCACTGTCGGAGGGGCAGTGCTGAGGGAGCGCCGCACTGTCGGAGGGGCAGTGCTGAGGGAGCGCCGCACTGTCGGAGGGGCAGTGCTGAGGGAGCGCCGCACTGTCGGAGGGGCGGTGCTGAGGGAGCGCCGCACTGTCGGAGGGGCAGTGCTGAGGGAGCGCCGCACTGTCGGAGGGGCAGTGCTGAGGGAGCGCCGCACTGTCGGAGGGGCAGTGCTGAGGGAGCGCCGCACTGTCGGAGGGGCGGTGCTGAGGGAGCGCCGCACTGTCGGAGGGGCAGTGCTGAGGGAGCGCCGCACCGTCGGAGGGGCGGTGCTGAGGGAGCGCCGCACCGAAAGGAGGGGCGGTGCTGAGGGAGCGCCGCACTGTCGGAGGGGCCAACTTTCAGATGAGACGTTAAACCGAGGCCCCGTCTGCTTCCTCAGGTGGACGTACAAGATCCCATGGCACTATTCGAAGAGCAGGGGAGTTCTCCTCGGTGTCCTGGGCCAATATTTATCCCTCAACCAGCATAATTAAAACAGATGATCTCGTCATTATCACTTTGCTGTTTGACTACACTTCAAAAAGTACTTCAATGGCTGTAAAGCGTTTTGGGACATCCTGAGGTCATCAAAGAAACTATAAAAATGCAAGCTCATTCTATTGATCTACCTCTCTTGCACTTCTCCACGTGGAAAGACTTGCATTTATATAGCGCTCTCCACAACCACTGGTTGTCCCAAAGCGCTTTACAGCCAATTAAGTACTTTTTTTTTTGAAGTATAGTCACTGTGTAATGTAGGAATAGATTGTAGTCCCATTCTCGCATCCAAAGGGTTCCACCTCTCACACTGTTAAACTTTCTTCACTCTCTTTCCTCATCACGATTTCTCCTAGCTCATCATCTGTAAATATAGATATACCCCACTTGATGGCACGAGATCTGTCCTGGTTAGCGCACGGTTGCATCACCCCAGAAAGCTCTCTCGTTTCTCAGGCGTATACACTTGTTCCACAGTCCAGCATATGGTGCAATAGATCGCTCTCGGTCCAGACCTTCACCAACTCACAGATGATGCCAGCCTGCAACACAGGCCTTGACTGCCCCAACCCTGGCACTCTCGCACGCACCCCCTCCCATTCCCCATACCCCCCCTGAACGCCCCCCCTCCCCACAAACTCTCC
Source organism: Pristiophorus japonicus (assembly GCF_044704955.1). Classification (NCBI taxonomy): domain Eukaryota; kingdom Metazoa; phylum Chordata; class Chondrichthyes; family Pristiophoridae; genus Pristiophorus; species Pristiophorus japonicus. Next base: position 4,620,363 of record NC_092002.1, read on the forward strand.
CTCCCCCAAACAACTATCTCGCCCAACCTCACTCTTTCACCCACCCAGTCCCCACCTGTAGCCCCAACCTCGCAACTTCCTCCACCCTTAACCCACAGCCTCAAACCCCCTTCACCCCCACCGTTACATCCCACACCCCTCTCCCGTACCACCTCAGACCCCTCTCCTTTATCCGCTCTGCCTTTTTCCCCGCCTCCCTTATCCCCCCTGCGCCCCCAAACCTCGCAACATCCTCCACCCTAACCCCCACCCTTATCCCCGCCCGCCCTCCGCCCACTCCCTTACCCCCCCACCCCCCGGCCACTACAGCCCCCATCCATCCCCACCAAACCCGCTGCCTCTCCCTCACCCAACAGACCTCCTTCCCCCCGGCCCTCCCTCAATCCTATTCCCCACCTCGATCTCGCCCCCCCCCCACCCCCCATTCCCCTCTCCTCTTTTTTTCCCTCTCTCTCACACCCTCCCCCCCCGCTCTCCCTCCCCCCATTGCCCCCCTTCTCTCTCCCTCTTTCCCTCTCCCCCTATCTCCCTCTCCCCCTTTTCTCCTCTCTCTCTCTCTCTCTCTCTCTCCCCCTATTCCCCCCCTCTCTCTCCCCCTATTTCCCCCCCCCTCTCTCTCTCTCTCTCCCTATTCCCCCCTCCTCTCTCCCCCTATTCCCCCCCCTCTCCCTCTCCCCCTATTCCCCCCCTCTCCCCCACTCTCTCTCTCTCTCTCTCTCTCTCTCCCCCTATTCCCCCCTCTCTCCCCATTCCCCCCTCTCTCTCTCTCCCCATTCCCCCCCTCTCTCTCTCCCCATTCCCCCCCTCTCTCTCTCTCCCCATTCCCCTCTCTCCCCATTCCCACCCCTCTCTCTCTATCCCCATTCCCACCCCTCTCTCTCTCTCTCTCTCTCTCTCTCTCTCTCTCCCCATTCCCACCCCTCTCTCTCTCTCTCTCTCCCCATTCCCACCTCTCTCTCTCTCTCTCTCTCTCTCTCCATTCTCACCCCTCTCTCTCTCTGTCCCCATTCCTCTCTCTCTCTCTCTCTCTCTCTCCCTCCCATTCCCACCCCTCTCTCTCTCTCTCCCCATTCCCCCCGAATCTCTCTCCCCCATCCCACCCTCTCTCTCTCTCTCTCTCCCCCCATCCCACCCTCTCTCTCTCTCTCCACCCATCCCACCCTCTCTCTTCCCCATCCCACCCTCTCTCTTCCCATCCCACCCTCTCTCTCCCCATCCCACCCTCTCTCTCCCCCATCCCACCATCCCCCTCTCTCTCTCTCTCTCTCCCCCATCCCCCCCTCTCTCTCTCTCTCTCCCCATCCCCCCTCTCTCTCCCCCCATCCCCCCCTCTCTCTCTCCCCCCATCCCCCCCTCTCTCTCTCCCCCCATCCCCCCCTCTCTCTCTCTCTCTCTCTCCCCCCCATCCCCCCCTCACTCTCCCCTACCCCCCCCTCTCTCTCCCCCATCCCCCCCTCTCTCTCACTCTCCCCCATCCCATATCCCCCCTCTCTCTCCCCCATCCCCCCCATCCCCACCTCTATCCCCCCCTCTCTCTCTTTCTCTCTCTCTCTCCCCCCAATCTCTCTTCCCCATTCCTCTCTCTCCCTCTCCCCATTTCCCCCTTCTCTCTCTCTCTCTCTCTTCCCCATTCCTCTCTCTCTCTCTTCCCCCATTCCTCTCTCTCTTCCCCCATTCCTCTCTCTCTCTCTCTTCCCCATTCCTCTCTCTCTCTCTCTTCCCCCATTCCTCTCTCTCTCTTCCCCATTCCTCCCCATCCCCCGCCCCCATTCCTCTCTCTCTCTCTCTCTCTCTCTCTCTCCCCATTTCCCACTCTCTTCCCCATTCCTCTCTCTCCCCATTTCCCCCCCTCTCTCTCTTCCCCCATTCCTCTCTCTCTCTCTCTCTCTCTCTTCCCTCATTCCTCTCTCTCTCTCTATACCTCCCCATCCCTCGCTCTCCACATCCCCCGCCCCCATTCCCCCCTCTCTCTCTCTCTCTCTCTCTCTCTCTCTCTCTCTCCCTCTCCCTCTTTCCACGCTCTCTCCCCCACTCCCCCCTCTCTCTCCTCCCATTCCTCGATCTCTCTCCCCCACTCCCCCCTCTCTCTCCTCTCATATCTCCCTCTCCCCCCATTCCCCCCCCGCACTCTCCCCCACTCTCTCTCGCTCTTCTCCCAACCCCCCTCTCTCCCCATTCCCCCCCTCTCTCGCTCTCTCTCCCCATTCTCCCAACCCTTCTTTCCCCATTCCTCTCTCTCTCTCTCTCTCCCATTCCCCCCCTCTCTCCCCATTCCCCCCTTTCTCTCTCTCCCCATCCCTCGCTCTCCCCATTCCACCCTTCCCTCGCTCTCCGCATTCATCCTATCTCCCCCCATTCTCCGCTCTCCCTCCCCCCATTCCTCCCTCTCTTGCTCCCCCATTCCCCCCTCTCTTGCTCCCCCCATTCCTCTCTCTCGTCCCCCATTCCCCTCTCCCCCCATCTTCCCCCCATTCCCCCTCTCTTCCCCCCATTCCCCCTCTCTTCCCCCCATTCTCTCTCCCTCACCCCACCCATCCCCACCCCACCCATCTCTCCCCCTCCCCATCCATCTCTCCCCACTCCCCATCCATCCATCTCTCCCCCCTCCCCATCCATCCATCCCTCCCCCCTCCCCATCCATCCATCCCTCACCCACCTCCCTCCATCCATCCCTCCCCCCCTCCCTCCATCCATCCCTCCCCCCTCCCTCCCCATGTCTCTCTCCCCCCCCTCCCCATCTCTCTCCCTCCCCATCTCTCTCCCTCTCCCCTCACCCATCTCTCCCTCCCCCCCTCCCCCCCACCCATCTCTCTTCCCCCCCCCCCATTTCCTTCTCTCTCTCTCTCTCTATCTATCTATCTTTCCCCATTCCTCTCTCTCTCTCTCTCTCTCTCTCTTCCCCCCCCCCCATTGCTTGCTCGCTCTCCCTCTCACACTCGCTCTCCCTCTCACACTCTCTCACTCTCCCACCCCCCCCCTACTCTCTCTTTCCTCTCTCTCTCTCTCTCTCTCTCTCTCTCCCCCATTCCTCTCTCTCTCTCACCCCCATTCCCCCCCTCTCTCGCTCTCCATTCCGGCCCCCTTCTCTCTCTCCCCCCATTCCTCTCTCACTCTCTCCCCCCCATCTCGCTCTCTCTCCCATTCCTCTCTCTCGCTCCCCCATTCCTCTCTCTCTCTCTCGCTCCCCCATTCCTCTCTCTCTCCCCCCCCATTACCCCCCTCACCTCCCATTCCCCCCTCTCTCCTTACCCCATTCCCCCCCTCTCTCTCTCCCCACCCACATTCCTCTCTGTCTCTGCCCCCCCCATTCCTCTCTCCCCCCCATTCCCCTCTCCCCCCCCATTCCTCTCGCTCTCCCCCCATTCCTCTCTCTCTCCGCCCCCCATTCCTCTCTCTCTCCGCCCCCCAATCCTCTCTCTCTCTCTCTTCCCCGCCCCATTCCTCTCTCTCTCCCCACCCCCATTCCTCTCTCTCTCTCTCTCTCTCTCTCCCCCCCCACCCCATTGCTCCCTCTCTCTCTCGCCCCCCCATTCCTCTCTCTCTCTGCCCCCCCATTCCTCTCTCTCCCCCCCATTCCTCTCTCCCTCTCCCCCCCCATTCCTCTCTCTCTCCTCACCCCATTCCTCTCTCTCTCCACCCCCCCATTTCTCTCTCTCTCCACCCCCCCCATTCCTCTCTTTCCACCCCCCCCATTCCTCTCTCTCTCTCTCTTCCCCTCCCCTCCCCTCCCATTCCTCTCTCTCTCTCTCTCTCTCTCCCCCATTCCTCTCTCTCTCTCCCCCATTCCTCTCTCTCTCTCTCCCCCATTCCTCTCTCTCTCCCCCCCATTCCTCTCTCTCTCTCCCCCCCATTCCTTCTCTCTCTCTCCCCCCCATTCCTCTCTCTCTCTCTCTCTCTCTCCCCCCATTCCTCTCTCTCTCCCCCCCCCATTCCTCTCTCTCTCCCCCCCCCATTTCTCTCTCCCCCCATTCCTCTCTCTCTCCCCTCCCCATTTCTCTCTCTCCCCCCATTCCTCTCTCTCCCCCCCCCCCATTTCTCTCTCTCCCCCCATTCCTCTCTCTCTCCCCCATTCCTCTCTCTCTCTCTCTCCCCCCCCATTCCTCTCTCTCTCCCCCCCCATTCCTCTCTCTCTCCCCCCCATTCCTCTCTCTCTCCCCCCCATTCCTCTCTCTCTCCCCCCATTCCTCTCTCTCTCCCCCCCATTCCTCTCTCTCTCCCCCCCATTCCTCTCTCTCTCTCTCTCTCTCTCTCCCCCCCACATTCCACTCTCTCTCTCCCCCCAATTCCTCTCTCTCTCTCTCCACCCCCCAATTCCTCTCTCTCTCTCTCTCTCTCTCTCTCTCTCCCGCCCCCCCCCCATTCCACGCCCCCCCCTCTCTCTCTCCCCCCCATTCCCCGCCCCTCTCTCTCTCCCCCCCCCATTCCCCGTCCCCCTCTCTCCCCCCATTCCTCCCTCACTCTCCCTCACTCTCTCTCTCTCTCTCCCTCTCACCCCGCCATTCCTCTCTCTCTCTCCCCTCCATTCCCTCTCTCCCCCCCATTCGCCTCTCTCTCTCACCCCATTCCCCTCTCTCTCGCTCTCTTCCCCCCCCATTCCCCTCTCTCCCTCCGCCCATTCCCCTCTCTCTCACTCCCCCCCATTCCTCTCTCTTCCCCCCATTCTTCTCTCTCCCCCCATTCCCCTCTCTCTCTACCCCCCATTCCCATCTCTCTCTCTCTCTCTCTCTCTCTCTCTCTCCCCCCCATTCCCCTCTTTCTCTCTCTCACTCTCTCTCTCCCCCCATTCCCCTCTCGCTCTCTCTCTCTCTCTCTCTCCCTCTCCCTCTCTCTCTCTCCCCCCCATTCCCCTCCCTCTCTCTCCCCATTCCCCTCTCTCTCCCCCCATTACCCCCTCTCTCCCCCCCCCATTCCCCTCCCTCTCTCTCCCCCATTCCCCTCCACCCTCTCTCTCTCTCTCTCTCTCTCTCTCTCCCCCCCCATTCCCCTCTTCCACCCATTCCCCTCTCTCTCTCCCCCATTCCCCTCTCCCCCCCATTTCCCTCTCCCCCCCATTTCCCTCTCCCCCCCCATTTCCCTCTCTCTCTCTCTCTCTCCCCCTCCTCCATTCCTCTCTCTCTCTCCTCCATTCCTCTCTCTCTCTCTCTCTCTCTCCCCCATTCCCCTCTCTCTCCTCTTCCTCTCTCTCCCCCATTCCCCTCTCTCTCCCCCCCATTCCCCTCTCTCTCCCCCCCATTCCCCTCTCTCTCTCTCTTCCCCCCCCTCTCTCTCTTCCTCCCCATTCCTCTCTCTCTCTCTCTCTCTTCCCCCCCCATTCCCCTCTTTCTCTCTCTCTCTCTCCCCCCCATTCCCCTCTTTCTCTCTCTCTCCCCCCAATTCCTCTCTCTCTCTCTCCACCCCCCAATTCCTCTCTCTCTCTCTCTCTCCCGCCCCCCCCCATTCCACGCCCCCCCCTCTCTCTCTCCCCCCCATTCCCCGCCCCTCTCTCTCTCCCCCCCCCCATTCCCCGTCCCCCTCTCTCCCCCCATTCCTCCCTCACTCTCCCTCACTCTCTCTCTCTCTCTCCTCTCACCCCGCCATTCCTCTCTCTCTCTCCCCTCCATTCCCCTCTCTCCCCCCCATTCGCCTCTCTCTCTCACCCCATTCCCCTCTCTCTCGCTCTCTTCCCCCCCCATTCCCCTCTCTCCCTCCGCCCATTCCCCTCTCTCTCACTCCCCCCCATTCCTCTCTCTTCCCCCCATTCTTCTCTCTCCCCCCATTCCCCTCTCTCTCTACCCCCCATTCCCCTCTCTCTCTCTCTCTCTCTCTCTCTCTCTCTCCCCCCCATTCCCCTCTTTCTCTCTCTCACTCTCTCTCTCCCCCCATTCCCCTCTCTCTCTCTCCCTCTCCCTCTCTCTCTCTCCCCCCCATTCCCCTCCCTCTCTCTCCCCATTCCCCTCTCTCTCCCCCCATTACCCCCTCTCTCTCCCCCCCCCATTCCCCTCCCTCTCTCTCCCCCATTCCCCTCCCTCTCTCTCCCCCATTCCCCTCCACCCTCTCTCTCTCTCTCTCTCTCTCTCCCCCCCATTCCCCTCTTCCCCCCATTCCCCTCTCTCTCTCCCGCATTCCCCTCTCCCCCCCCATTTCCCTCTCCCCCCCCATTTCCCTCTCCCCCCCCATTTCCCTCTCTCTCTCTCTCTCTCTCCCCTCCTCCATTCCTCTCTCTCTCTCCTCCATTCCTCTCTCCCTCTCTCTCTCTCTCCCCCATTCCCCTCTCTCTCTCTCTCTCCCCCATTCCCCCTCTCTCTCTCTCTCCCCCATTCCCCTCTCTCTCCCCCCCATTCCCTCTCTCTCTCCCCCCCATTCCCCTCTCTCTCTCTCTTCCCCCCCCCCTCTCTCTCTTCCTCCCCATTCCTCTCTCTCTCTCTCTCTCTTCCCCCCCCATTCCCCTCTTTCTCTCTCTCTCTCTCTCCCCCCCATTCCCCTCTTTCTCTCTCTCTCTCTCTCCCCCCATTCCCCTCTCTCTCTCTCTCTCTCTCTCTCTCCCCCCATTCCCCTCTCTCTCTCTCTCTCTCTCCCCCCCCATTACCCTCTCTCTCTCCCCCCCATTCCCCTCCCTCTCTCCCCCCCATTCCCCTCCCTCTCTCTCCCCATTCCCCCCTCTCTCTTCCCCCCCCCCATTCCTCTCTCTCTCTCTCTCTCTCTCTCTCCCCGATTACCCTCTCTCTCTCCCCCCCCCATTCCCCTCCCTCTCTCCCCCCATTCCCCTCCCTCTCTCCCTCTCCCCCCATTCCCCTCCCTCTCTCCCCCCATTCCCCTCCCTCTCTCCCCCCATTCCCCTCCCTCTCTCTCTCTCCCCCCATTCCCCTCTTTCCCTCTCCCCCATTCCCCCCTCTCTCTCTCTTCCCCCCATTCCACCTCTCTCTCTCTCTTCCCCCACATTCCTCTCTCTCTCTCTCTCTCCCCCATTCCCCTCTCTCTCTCTCCCCCCATTACCCTCTCTCTCTCCCCCCCCCATTCCCCTCCCTCTCTCCCCCATTCCCCCTCTCTCTCTCTCTCCCCCCATTACCCTCTCTCTCTCCCCCCCCATTCCCCACC